>NC_080081.1:20434579-20740978 GCF_949987535.1 Balaenoptera acutorostrata
AACTTCTAGCTCGTATTCAGTTACCGAGTCTACAATGGCTGTGTTATTTGGAAATCAGCACAAGATTTCCCAATGCAACACTGAGATGTTCCCAGTCCTCATCGTAAGGTCCTACCCTTTCCAAATCAGTAACATCTGCAGAGAAGTCTACTCTTTGTGCCTGAAGATCCTTTATTATTTACTTTTATAAAGGTTTGCTTGTAACAAAATTACCTAAGTTTTTGTCTAAAAATGACTTTTAAGTAGGCTATTTGTCAAAGGATATTTCAACTGGATATAGACTTCTAGGTTGGCAGTTAGTAACTTTTAGCATTTTATAAATAGACATTGACCTCTGGCTTCCATTGTTTCCATTAAAAAGTTAGTTATCAGGGCTTCCCTGGTGGTGCAGTGGTTGAGAATCTGCCTGCCAATGCAGGGGACACAGATTCGAGCCCTGGTCTGGGAAGATTCCACATGCTGCGGAGCAACTAGGCCCGAGAGCCACAACTACTGAGCCTGCGCGTCTGGAGCCTGTGCTCCGCAACAAGAGAGGCCACGATAGTGAGAGGCCCGCACACCGCGATGAAGAATGGCCCCTGCTCACCGCAACTAGAGAAAGCCCTCACACAGAAACGAAGACCCAACACAGCCAAAAATAAATAAATAAATTTATTAAAAATAAAAAAAGTTAGTTATCGGTGTTATTTTGGTTCCTTTGAAGGTAACATGGGTTATTTTACACCTCCTCCAGCTTATTTAAGATTTACATTTTTTCTTGGATAACCAACAAGGAGCTACTGTACAGCACAGGTAACTCTGCACAGGGAACTTTTCCCATTTAGATTATGTAACAACCTAAATGGGAAAAGAATTTGAAAAAGAATAGATACACATATATGTTATTACTGAATCACTTTGCTGTACACCTGAAACTACCACAACATTATTAATCAACTATACTCCAATATAAAATACAAAGTTTTAAAAAAAAGATTTACATTTTTTCTGTTATCAGTTTTTATGTGATGGACCTAGGTGTAGTTCTAGTTGCATTTATCATGGTTGGGATCCTCAGATCTTCTTCAACCGTTAACTTGAAGTCTTTAGTTAGTTTTAGAAAATACTCAGTGATTAACAGCTTAATTATCTCTTCTACCCTATTATCTTTCTTTTACATGGGATTTGAATTACACCTATGTTAGACCTTTACCACGTCCTATGTTCTATTACACTGATCTTACTTTAAGAAAGGATTTAGTTTTGCTTTCGTTAGGCAGCTAGCAGATAACATGAATCTAATAAGGTACTGAGGTAATTCAAAGCAGACCAAATTATGGTTAACCTTTTTTCCTAAGGTTTACTTTTAAGGTTCCTAATTGTATCCTAACTGAAAGTACTGGCCTGCAGTTTCTTCCTCCGTCCAATGTGTATGCCAGTTTTGTGTAACCTCTCTTTGCCACCATATTTTTGAATCTTCACATACCTCAAGAATTAAAGGGCCCAGGGAGGAACACTCCCAAACTCATTCTACAAGTCAACCGTCACCCTGATACCAAAACCAGACAAAGAAACTACAGGGCCAATATCACTGATCAACACAGATGCAAAAATCCTCAACAAAATACTAACAAACAGAATCCAACAGCACATTAAAAGGATCATACCCCATGATCAAGTGGGGTTTAACCCAGGAATGCAAGGATTCTTCAATATATGCAAATCAATCAATATGATAAACCATATTAACAAATTGAAGGAGAAAAACCATATGATCATCTCAATAGATGTAGAAAAAGCTTTTCACAAAATTCAACAACCATTTATGATAAAAACTCTCCAGAAAGTAGGCAAAGAGGGAACATACCTCAACATAATAAAGGCCATATATGACAAACCCACAGCCAACATTGTTCTCAATGGTGAGAAACTGAAACCATTTCCACTAAAATCAGGAACAAGACAAGGTTGTCCACTCTCACCACAATTATTCAACATAGTTTTGGAAATTATAGCCACAGCTATCAGAAAAGAAAAAGAAATAAAAGGAATCCAAATTGGAAAAGAAGTAAAACTGTCAGTGTTTGTAGATGGCATGATACCATATATAGAAAATCCTAAAGATGCCACCAGAAAACTACTAGAGCTAATCAATGAATTTGGTAAAGTAGCAGGATACAAAATAAATGCACAGAAATCTCTTGCATTCCTATACACTAATGATGAAAGAGAAATTAAGGAAACACCTCCATTTACCACTGCAACAAAAAGAACAAAATACCTAGGAAGAAACCTACCTAGGGAGACAAAAGACCTGTATGCAGAAAACTATAAGACACTGATGAAAGAAATGAAAGATGATACAAGCAGACGGAGAGATATACCATGTTCTTGGATTGGAAGAATCAACATTGTGAAAATGACTATACTACCCAAAGCAATCTATAGATTCAATTCAATCCTTACCAAACTACGAATGGCATTTTTCACAGAACTAGAACAAAAAATTTCACAATTTGTGTGGAAACACAAAAGACCCCGAATAGCGAAAGCAATCTTGAGAAAGAAAAACGGAGCTGCAGGAATCAGGCTCCTGGACTTTAGACTATACTACAAAGCTACAGTAATCAAGACAGTATGGTACTAGCACAAAAACAGAAATATAGATCAATGGAACAGAATAGAAAGCCCAGAGATAAACCCATGCACATATGGTCACCTTATCTTTGATAAAGGAGGCAAGAATATACAGTGGAGAAAAGACAGCCTCTTCAGTAAGTGGTGCTGGGAAAATTGGACAGCTACATGTAAAAGAATGAAATTAGAACACTCTCTAACACCATACACAAAAATAAACTCAAAATGTATTAAAAACCTTAATGTAAGGCCAGACACTATAAAACTCTTAGAGGAAAACATAGGCAGAACACTCTATGACATAAATCACAGCAAGATCCTTTTGACCCAGCTCCTAGAGAAATGGAAATAAAAACAAAAATAAACAAATGGGATCTAATGAAACTTCAAAGCTTTCACACAGTAAAGGAAACCATAAACAAGACCAAAAGACAACCCTCAGAATGGGAGAAAATATTTGTAAATGAATCAACAGACAAAGGATTAATCTCCAAAATATATGAACAGCTCATGCAGCTCAATATCAAAAAAATAAACAACCCAATCCAAAAATGGGCAGAAGACCTAAACAGACATTTTTCCAAAGAAAATACACAGATCGCCAACAAACACATGAAAGAATGTTCAACATCACTAATCATCAGAGAAATGCAAGTCAAAATTACAATGAGGTTATCACCTCACACCGGTCAGAATGGCCATCATCAAATAATCTACAAATAATAAATCCTGGAGAAGGTGTGGAGAAAAGGGAACCCTCTTGCACTGTTGGTGGGAATGTAAATTGATCCAGCCCCTATGGAGAACAGTATGGAGGTTCCCTAAAAAACTAAAAATAGAACTACCATACGACCCAGCAATCCCACTACTGGGCATATACCCTGAGAAAACCATAATTCAAAAAGAGTCATGTACCCCAATGTTCATTGCAGCTCTATTTACAATAGCCAGGACATGGAAGCAACCTATGTGCCCATCGACAGATGAATGGATAAAGAAGATGTGGCACATATATACAATGGAATATTACTCAGCCATAAAAAGAAACGAAATTGAGTTATTTGTAGTGAGGTGGATGGACCTAGAGTCTGCCATACAGAGTGAAGTAAGCCAGAAAGAGAAAAACAAATACTGTATGCTAACACATATATATGGAATTAAAAAAAAAAAATGGTTCTGAAGAACCTAGGGGCAGGACAGGAATAAAGATGCAGACGTAGAGAATGGACTTGAGGACATGGGGAGGGGGAACGGTAAGCTGGGACCAAAAGAGAGAGTGGCATGGACTTATATATACTACCAAATGTAAAATAGCTAGTGGGAGGCAGCTGCATAGCACAGGGAAATCAGCTTGGTGCTTTGTGACCACCTAGAGGGGTGGGATAGGGAGGATGGGAGGGAGACGCAAGAGGGAGGAGATACGGGGATATATGTATATGTATAGCTGATTCACTCTGTTATAAAGCAGAAACTAACACACTATTGTAAAGCAATTATACTACAATAAAGATGTTAAAAAAAAAAAAAAAGAATTAAAGGTCCCAAGTTCCTGGCTCTTTTGGCTTCTCTTCTCTCCTTATTCAAACCCTGTAATTCCTCACTGCCTTGGCAGGTTCCCAAAACATTTGAATACGTTTTTAAAAATATCTTGTCCAGATTTTCGAGTGTAAGTGCTGGTCAAAAACAACCTAATCTGTCATTTCAGGAAACAGATTGTTGGTAGTACAGTGTAACATTTAAAGAATGGGTTTTGGCAGCTAGGGTTTCTGAGATTGAGTCCTGGCTCTCTTATATAGAAACAGCTATAACATAATGTTCAAGAGAAGAAGTGTTGAAGCCAGATTGCCTAGGATTGAATCCTGAATCTCTAAATTGTGTGACCTTGGACCAGTTTCTTAATGTATCTTTGCAATATGACTTCATATGTAAATTAGGAATGATATTAATTCCTACCTATATCATTGTTGTGAAAATTAACACGTTTAAGCAATTAAAACATTGTCTGGCATAAATTAAGCACTCAGTAATGTTAGATTTTTATTTCTCCATGTTCTCTTGGCAAAATGAAGATAATATAACCTATTAATAGGGTTGCTTTAAAAAATGGAGGCTTTAATATAAAAATTTATTTTCCTAGTGCTTAGTACACAATAAATACTGTTATATATTAGTATGTAAATAATAAATGAATGAGCAATATATAGTAAATGAATGAATTAATAAATGGTTTTCCCTCTTATAGTTTTCCTTTAACTCCCTTGTGTTTTAGTAGATTGTCTTGTGAAGTTCAGAGTTAAATAAGGACTGATGGATGCACAGATATTTGTTTTTGAGATGATTAGATGTCACGAAAATCAAATTAGAAACAATCAGAACTGAATGTTCTTTCTCTGCACATTGGAAGGCACATTTCTATAACCACATGATTGATCATGCATGATCTAAACAAAAATTGTTTGTTATTCAAGTCAAAGGTCAGAGACCAAGAGGCAATTATAATATTTTCAAAGAAATTACTTGAAAGAACTTTCAAATTTTTATGCACTTAATCATTTTTATTATTTCTCTTAATAGTCGGAAATGTTACTTTTAAGTAAAAAGTAATGAAGTTTTCAGTAGTCATGATTAGAGTTTACTTGATAAAACAATTTGGTAATACATTTTTCTGTCTGGCTTCACAAGAATACTAAATAATATGGATAATATGAATAATGGACTTGTATGAACACAGAAGAAGGCCTTATACTAGACCCTATGTTTTCCAAGTATTTTATTAGTCCTTGAAGAAACACTTACCAAATGTGCAAGCAAATACTCTCTGAGACGATAATAATGGATTTCAGATACAAAAAATAATTTATAGGCTGAAGAAGCACCCTTAACCCTGAAAAACGGGGCACGTAATGATGCAATTTCAACACTTGCATTTAGGGTCACAAAAAACGCACAATAAATTAAACATTTCTTCCATTCATTAAAAATTAAACAAACAAACAGAGAACTGTTAATTTCAGAATGTTTAACACAGAATTTAGAAGACAAGTGTTGGAAAAGTAGTTAAAGAACTTATTACCAGGATTTTTAGTTTATTCTTAGATGTAACCTACAAGTAGAAGGTACACAATGGGAAGTTTTAAAATTAAAATTTATTATATTTCAGATATATAAAAAAGAGAACAGTATAACAAACACTCATTTGTCCACTACTTAGCTTAAGTTAGATACAAATATCAGTATATACAGAGTTAAACATCCTTGTGTGGCCCTAATCAATTTCATTCCCCATTTATACACCCTACTCCTACCAGAGCTAATCAGTTTCGTAAATTTGGTGTTTTTCATTTCCATGCGTGTCTTTATACATTTATTTCACGCATTATATCCATAAACATGATGTGGTATTCTGCATATTTTTAACTTTTATTTAAATGTAATAATGTCCTTTGCATTATGCCACTTATTGTCAGATTCCTCATATAGAGTTTGGAAGCCACCACTTTGTCCTAGCAAGTTAAAAGCTGAACAGATTTACAAAATCAACAACTCTTTATGGATCCATAACAAAGGGACAGACACAGGGCAAACTGCTGCCCCCAAGATGGGAGAGACAGGCAAATACAGAGAAGAACAATTTATTAGAGCAGAGGCTCATGAGCCTAAACCTCCTAAGAAACCAGTGCTGGGAGAAAACCTGAACTATAATTGACAAATTGCTGGAGGTTCAGTGTGGACAAGGCTGAGAGTTAAAAACTCCAGGGGGACCTAATCATAGGGGGATACCACAATTTTGTGAGATTTACCTCCAGGAGCTCAGCCAGGTTCCCATGGTAATAAAGGAGAAAAATCCCCTCAAGCTTCCCACAGGGGGAGAAGAAAAGGAACCCTACTGAAATACACCAGAGCACCCTGTTCTTAATACAGTCTGCCCTCAGGGGAAACTAGTTAACCAGACCCTAACCTGCTGGGGTGTTATCAGAGCCTAATTGACCTGGGGGAAAGGAAATATCCAACTCTAGCCCACCCTAGTCATCCTGTGACACCTAAGCAGGAAGAAAAACAAACAAAAACCCTGAAAAGCATCTGTAAAGTTCACAATTCAGAGGTATAGGCTCACTAAAAGACAGACCTAATCCAATGCTTCCCCCCCTCCCAACCTCCATTTCATCACATTACTCAAGGTCTATTACAGCAGTTCTTTTTACCTGGCACATTTCATATCCAGCTATCAAGAAAACAATTATAAGTATACCAAAAAGAAAAAAAAAAAAATTGAAGACACAGAGCAAGCATCAGAAGCAAATGTGGCAGAGATGTAGGAATGATCAGATTGGGTATTTAAAACAACTATGATTAATATGTTAAGGCTCTAATGAATAAAGTAGACAGAGTGCAAAAACAGATGGGCAATGTAAGCAGAGATGCAGAAACTCTTAAGAAAGAACCAAAAAGAAATGCTAGAGATAAAAAAACCTCACTGTAAGAGAAATGAACAATGCCTTTGATGGGCTTATGAGTAGACTGGACACAGTTGAGGAAAGAATTTCCGGGTTAAGGATATCCCTATAAAAACTGAAAGGCAAAGAGAACAAACACTGAAAAAAAACAGAACAGAGGATCCAAGGACTGTGGGACAACTATGGGTGATGGAAATACCAGAAGGAGAAGAAAGAAAGAGAAGAAATACTTGAAACAATAATGACTGAGAATTTCACCAAATTAATGTCAAAAACATTATGATATTTACTGTAATCAATAACTTTAGGTGATTTATCCATGTTGATAAATGTAGTTCTATATATTTACTTGCATTGTTATATATTTCATTGTATAGATACACCATAAATTAGTAAATTTATTTTCCTGCTGATAGTATTTGCTTCCAATTACTTGCTGACATAATGCTATAATAAATATTCCTTCTTAATATCATTGTACATATGTATAACATAGGGCAATGCTGACAAACAGAATTTTCTTTGATGATGAAATGTTCTATATCAGTGTTGTCCAAAAGAGTATCCACTACCCATATGTAACGACTGAGCACTTAAAATATAGCTAGTGTGACAGAGTAACTGAATCTTTAATTTCAATAAATATAAATTTAAATAGTCACATATGGCTAGTGATAATATTTGAAAGTATACTAAGAAGTACTATGCTATGGAAGTACTATACTATAGAAGTACTATGCTACTAGAATTGGTACCATTGCATCATAGATATATTCATTTTCAACTTTACTATTTCATATTGCCTGAAATATGAAACATTGTTTCATATTTCATATGCTGTATTATTCAAACAGTTTAAATTTTCTTCAGCACAGATAAGAAAATCTGTTTTATTTTCATATCTTTACCAACTTTTGGTAGTCAGTCAAAATAATGAGTTCACAATTTTTACCTTTATTTTTTTCTTTTTTGAGGAGAGAAGAGGTATTGTCTTCTTCTGATCACCAGTGAGATTAAGCGTTAATTTTCATGAGTTTTAGCTATTTGGCTTTTTCTTCTATGAATTATCTATACATAAAATTTCTCCACTGACTTCTCTATTGCTTTATGTTTTTCTCACTGATTTATGATAGTACTTTATATATTCTGAAATTAATCTTTGTTTGGTTATACTGCAAAGCTCTTCTCCACTTTTACTTCTGGCTTGTCTTTCTACCAATTATCTATTTAAGCCTCAGAAAATTAAAAGAAGAAATAATGTAGTTTAAGTTATCAGCATTTTTGTATGGTTTTGCTTTTGGGGTCTTGTCTAAGAAATATTTTCCTAATTCAACGTCTTCAAACCATGAGTTCTCCTAATTCATGGTTTTGTTTTTGGGGTCTTGTTTAAAAAATATTTTCCTAAATCAAGCTCTATATTTTATTTTATAATTATGTGTAGTAATTTAATAAATAAATAAGAAAGAGAAATCTAATTTTATTTTTATCTATGTCTCAATACCATTTACTCAACTGTGTTCCCCCTGATTTTGCAAAGCCATCTTTTTCACTTATCAAGTTATCAAATATTCATTGATTTACTTCTGGCCCTCTAGTCTATTTTTCTTCTCTTACACAAATATTGCATATTAATTGCAATATTTTATAACTCTTGATCACTGGCAGGAAAAGCCCTCCCTCTTGTTCTTCTTAAAAATTGTTTTGACAAATAGTGTACACAATGTTTGGGCTCCTTTTTAAACCATTTTATATATCCCCTCAGTTTGGGTGGACTTTGAGTCCAAGTATCTTTGTGCCCCTGGGACCTAGTTTTGTCCATAAACAGGAAACCAGAAGCAACCCCTAACCAAGAACTCACTAGTGCAGTTATGAAAGATCAGGTCCATTGTCTTAGAAAGGGACAACTCTGGGTTAGTTTACTCCAGAGTTTTCCTATGGAACCGGCCTAAATCTATTCATTATGGTAATTTGTCTGAAATCACATCCTTGCCGGGCTCCCTCCTTGTTCCTGTCCTGCTTTCCTCACTCTCTCACTAGTTTCTTCTTGGCACACTTCCTTTAAAAATCACTTGTACAAGCATACTTATTTTATAGGCTGCTTCTGAAGAACCAAATTGAAAACAGCAGCATGTACTTACATAATGCTTGTCTAGTTTCACACTCACATATGACTGTGCACAAGCACACACACAAACGTGAATTAGTTGGGATTTTTCATGGAAAAAGACATCAAATTTATAGATTATCACATTTCATATGGCATCTTTATGTTCATAAATCTGCATCTCTCCCTTTTTTTTAGTTCGACTATAACTATTCAATAAAAATTTACTTTTACATAAAAGTGATGCACACCTTTATTACATTTATTCTTAGATGCCTTATGTTTTCATTGTTATTTCCAAAGACTTTTTGTTGCTGATTCAAGGAAATTGAATTTGTGACAATCTAATATTTACCAACATTGCTAAACTTCTTTACTCTATAATTCTCTTTAGACTTTTTGGTTTTCTAAGTAGACCATCATATTATCTAAGGATGACAGTTTATTTTCTCTTAAATTCCTTTTATTCCTGTGACTGTTCTTACAGCTATAGAATACTGCTGGCACTAAGGGATAGATTTGGTGATACTGGCTTGACTTTTATTTATAAGCTTGTAAATAAAAAAAATATATTAATACTAATCTTTTGTTAAATATGATTCGTAAATCAACATATATACAGTGACTATTATACAGACATTATCAATTTTATTAAATTTATTAGTAACTTTTTTTATATGTTCCATCTGATTAAGAAATCCTTCCATAACTCGATATAATAAGACTTATTCTTTACACATTTCTGATATTTTAGAGTCTATCAAGAAAGCACAGAAAGACTTCCCTGGCAGTCCAGTGGTTAAGACTCCGCACTCCCACTGCAGGGGGCACAAGTTTGATCCCTGGGCAGGGAACTAAGGTCCCATATGCCACGTGGCATGGCCAAAAAAAAAGTACAGAAAAATAAAAATTCACAATTACATTTAAAAATTTCATTTGTAGTTCTGTTTTTTCATAATGCAAGTTATAATATTAAATGAATAACACCTTAGATTCTTTATACTTTCCTGGTAGATTAAAGATATATTTTCATGCTATACACTCTTTATTCTTAATTCAGATTTTTACAGTAAACTTTCATTTCTCCTAATATTAATATGCCTACATGAGGTTTTTCATGTATGTTTAGTATTTGCATAGGAATATTTTTAATGATTTGAGTGATCTCATATAAATAACCAATAGTCATTTTTTTAAAACTTTTAGTCTTTTTAGTTTTTTATTTGGAGAGCTTTTTACAATTAGATTATTGAAATATTTGAAAGTATTTTCAAGTTTATTATATGCTTTCTGTTTATCTGGATTTTCTATGATTTTTTTCCCAATGTCTTTCATATCTATTAATTTTTATACATTGTTTTCCTGCATTACAGTCTTAGAAGTTATGCATTTAATTTTTAAAATTTTACTGATTACCCTTAAAACTTACAATGCTGTAGTTACTTAAAAGGCTAAAATTATCGGTATCTTTACACTACTTGTAAGTATTTCAAGGATCTTTGAAGTCTTCTACTTCATTTATCTATTTGGGTTTTAAATGTCATGGATGTTCAATATTTTATATCCACCATTTTCTGCAAAACTGTATTAATTCTCCAATCCATGAGCATGAACTACCTTTCCATTTATCTGCGTCTTCTTCAATGTCTTTCATCAATGTTTTCACAGCTTTCAGTGTACAGATCTTTTACCTCCTTGGTTAAATTTATTCCTAAGAATTTTAATCTTTGTGAAATGCAATCATAAACTGGATTGTTTTCTTAATTTTTATTTCTGATAGTTCACTGTTAGTGCATAGAAATGCAACAGATTTTTGTACATAACTATTGTACCCTGCAACTGTTCTGAATTAATATATTAGTTCTAGAAGTTTTTTGGTGAAGACTCCAGGGTTTTCCGTATATAAAAGCATGCTGTCCACAAACAGTAGACATTGCACTGGAGGCTTCAGCGGGCTAGCCGGAGAGCGCCGTGGCTGCGTGCTCCCGCCAGTGCCAGCAAAGCAGAGCGAGAACTCTGAAGGGGCGTCTGCCAGCGCCTCTGTCCCCAGTGAGAGTCCCGGCAGGCCCCTCCCCCACCAGCAGAGGCTTTCAAGTTAGCAAATCAATCTTTTTCACATATAGTCTAGGTGCTTTTCAATCTGCTGCTTTTGTGCTGGGTCCCTGGGTGAATGTGTCTGTGGTTTGAGCCCTTTAAGAGCAGAATTTCTGTTCCTTAAAGTGCTTTGGGTCTCCCGGACGTTAAGTCCTGTTAGTTTTCAAAGCCAGATGTTTTGGGGGATTGTCTTTCCACTTTCAGGGCTCAAGTGCTCGTGTGCCTGATGTGGGGCATGAACTCCTTGCTCCTGACGGAGAAGCTCTGTAATTGTGAGATCCCTCCCTACTGTGATAGTGAGATCAAGTCTCTGCCTCTCCTCATTGTGGTCCTTTTATCCTCTATTATGGAGGAGCTAATTTTCAGGTCCATTTGAGAGGAAACTGTTCCATATGTAGCTGTAGATTTGGTGTGTCCATGGGCAGAGGGGATCTGTGTGTGATCTCACTTGATGGTGTAGCTCTCTTGAGAGGCACTGCATTTGTTGCTTCCTTGCATCCCAGACACATTTAGCACTTGTAGTATTATTTTTATTTATTTTTTTCTTGATTTGGGGTGTTCTAGAATATTAAGGTAATATTAAACCAATCTCAGGTCCACCTAAGGGTAAAGTTCTTGTTATTCACTTACATAAGAATTCTTGTTCATTTCCCCAATATTAGCTGGCTCCATTAGAATTCAGTCTTCTTTTCTTTGCAAGATCATTTTTCCCATGGTCTATCATTTCAATAAAGTTGTAAGCCTTTGAAAACCTTGGGTTTAAAAGGCATCCCAGATTGTACTCTCCATATCACATGGCCACAGGCCTGTTATTCTACCCCTGTTTGAACCATTATCTAAAGCCTATTTATTTCAGATAAGGAAAGCTCACTGCCTGCCTGTTCTTCCTTCCTTCCTAACTTCCTTCCTGCCTTCCCTCTCTGTCTCTCTCTCAATACCTCTCGCTCTCTCTTCCAATCTCTCTCATTTAACTCCTGGGATGTGTTACTTTCTTCTGAGTTCAGCTATGCTTTTAAGGAAATTATTAAAACATATTTCATCAGCACTTATAGGTATTATTTTATTGTAGGATTTTCAACAGGTCTAGTTTACCATGTCATTAGAAACACAGGAAATCAAGAGACATTTCTAGGTACTTGGTCCCTCAGAAGAACAGAGGAGAACTGAGCAAAATGCAAACATTTTGCCCAATATGTCAAGATTACGAACTTGACATACTCTGATTATTCAAATGTAAGTAAAAACCTATTTAGTTTCATAACCTGATGGAAAGGTGAAAAGTTAGTGTTGATTTTTCTTAATGTTTAAGATATTTCATCCATGACCTCTTTTCAACAATCTCCAGATAATTCAACTTTAAAATTTTCTTCTTCTGTGAATTTGTTATAAAATACAATACTCTTTTTACAAAACCACCTTAATTTTTATGTAGGAAGACAATATTCCTTATATTTGGAGTATTTGTGATTATATGACACTACCCAAAGCCCCAAACCAGAGTTATGGCAAGCACAATGCAAGCTGAAATGGCTGAGGCTAATTCCTGGTAACAACAAAGTTTCTTCATATTGTATTACTTTAAAAATTATATTTATTACCAACCATCAAGATAAAACTGACAACTATAATAAAGAGCTAATATAAGAGATGTTCTGAGAATGCCAGTCTGTATCTCTGTCTGTACACATAATTCAATTCTAAAAATTGAATTGTAACCTTACTCTAGCCTTTCCTAAAGCAGAAAACCATACATAAACCCTGATGTTGTCCCTAAATCATAGTATATTTCTAAAGTGGTTTGAAGTTAACCAAGTACTTTCACTTCAGTGATCTCATTTGATTTTATTTTCTGATTATCTTTGTGATGTAGACAAATGGAGGTATTACTATTTCTACAAATGAGAGACCTGAACTTCAGAAATGTGGGTTAAGTTCTCAGAGCCTCTTATTTCTATAATGAGGATGAGGAAAGAGGTCTTGTTGTCACCGTCTGCCTTATACTACAAAATAGCAGACTGCTAAAGTGCGCTGTGCTTTCAGGCTCATTCTGCAGGGGTATATATAATAAGGAGACCACAATAGAGTGACTCTAAGAAGAGGAATGCATGTTCTTTTAGCATAACTGTACAATCAATCAATAAAGTAAGTGTACTGTTACACTATTGATTTGGATTTAGTAAGCAAATCCTCTATGAGAAATCATGTTGAAAGCCAGAATACTTTCTGTTATGATCAAGGTTAAATGTAATAACTCATACAATTGGATTTTTTGGAGTACTATTGCTTTTGTTATGAAAAAATATTTATATTTTTTCACTAAGAATAATGAACACTGTGTGGTTATTTTAGATATAAGGAGCAATGCTTACCAGTTTTTCTTTAAATTTCTTTCCTTACTTTTTTTCTTCCATCTATTCTTGCTTCCACTCTTATTTTTATTTAAAAAAAAAATCAAACCACATGGCAACAAGTAAAGAGACTAAAATTGAAATATAATGACATTCTGGTGGTACTAAATTATGTGAACAAATTTCAGAGATTTGAAAAAAATTATAAAAGTGTCATATGTTTTTATCTCTACCTAAAATAATTAAAAGTGTCTACAAAGAGAAGAAAGTAAAAATGAACAATAAAGAAGAAAAAGTTTCTATTTCAAATAGTACTAACTCTTTGTTCCCTAGTCTGTATCTTATTTATGTATATTTGTCCATTCTGCTTCCAGTAATGTATGTTTTCCATCACTGAAGCCATTTCACATTGTGGGTATCTAAGCAGATGTATTAATAAGGTGAACACAATGATACCATGGTCCCTATGTCTCATACATTACTGTGAACTAAGCCTTAAGTTATAATCACTCAAAATTGTGTATTAAATATCTAAATCCCAAATGATAAATCCACTATAGAAAACAACATAAATTCTTTATCTGGCAATGTTTGATGAGAATACATAATGAAACAAAGTCTGGAAACAGATTATAATTATTTTTTCTCTTTACTAACATGCAAACAAATAATAAACTATATACTAATATTGCTAAAATATATACAAAATTTTGTATAGATATTAATTATAAAGACATACATGTATGTGTACTATATATGTGTATGAACACATAAATGGCAAACATGTTAGATTACTATTAGTTGGATTTCACTTTATGTATTTGTAAAAGTGAAAATTTTAGTGGGAATATAATTTGGTAAAACTCAGGTTGTGAATAGAAATGCAAATACCTACTACATTATCTAGCCATTCCACTACTAGGTAATTATCCAAGATAAATGAAAAGGTATATACATATAAGGACTTGTACATGAATATTCATAGTAGCTTTATTTATAGTAGCCCCATCCTGGAAATAACCAAGTGGTTGTCAACTGGTGAACGAACAAACGAACTGTAGTATATCCATACAACGGAATGCTACTCACCAATAAAAATGAATGAACTATTAATATAGACAACAGCAAAGATAAATTTCGAAATAATTATGCCAAGTGGAAGCAGGAAAAAAAAAAGTAGGTACTGTATGATATCAATTATATAAATTCTAAAAAATGCAAACTCATCTATAGTGAAAGCAGATCAGCTGTTGCCAATATTGGTGCTCGAGACAGGGAGAAGGAGTGGGAACAGAGAGGCATGAGGAGGAGTTTCCAAAGGGTCCTGAGGAAACTGCTGTGGATGATGGATATATTAATTATTCTGAAATGAGTGATGATTTCAGTGTATATACTTATGTAAAAATTTATTGAAACGATATTGTAAGTATATGCAGTTTATTATGTGTCAGGAACACTTCAATAAAGTTGTTAAAAAAATTATAGAACCAAACCCAAATGCAACTCCCTTCCATCCACTTCTCAGATGGAATTATTCCAAGAGCACTTATTCAAAAAAGACAGAACCGGGGCTTCCCTGGTGGCACAGTGGTTAAGAATCTGCCTGGTAATGCAAGGCACACGGGTTTGAGCCCTGGTCCAGGAAGATCCCACATGCCGTGGAGCAACTAAGCCTACGAGCCACAACTACTAAGCCCGCGCGCCTAGAGCCCGTGCTCCACAATGAGAAGCCACTGCGATGAGAAGCCTGCACACCACAACGAAGAGTAGCCCCCACTCGCCACCACTGGAGAAAAGCCCGCGCGCAGCAACGAAGACCCAATGCAGCCAAAAATAAATAAATTTACTAAAAAAAAAAAAAAAAGACAGAACCTTTATACACTGATAGTTGTGTAACCCGTGTAGTCTCTTAAAAATTGTGAAAATTTTCTTGAGGTATCTCACAAGTACTCAAGAGTAAATCTGGTCAGTTAGTTTACAAAGGCTCCAGTGGTTTTCCTTGACAATTTTAGTTTCACCCCATGAGGACAGTTACCCCGCTGGGTGCCATGCTGCTTTTGCAGGGCACTGCACCACCAGTTACGAGAACTCCCCTACTGACATCTACCAGATACTGGCTGCCTCGGGCAAGATTTGGCTACAGGAAGGAGAAACCATTTCAGCTATTCTAAGCAGAAAATAATTTAGTATTGAGGGATTAGGTACTAACAACATTATCAGAAGAGCTAGATGAGGGGATTCTAGACTAACCTATTCAGGAAGGTGGGAATCAGGGAAGATTACTGGAACTCAACTTCAATTACATATTGTCTAGCTATGATCCATGGATCAGACAGACACCGTCTATGCCAACTCAAAAGACTTTCAACATCAGCAAAGCCAGTGATTGTACACTGGGAGGCTGCTGCAAAACCTCCAATATCTTTACGCCTGCCAATGAGCAGGAAAATTTTTAAAAATTAGACAAACAAACAAACGAATAAATAAATAAAGGAGTAGCAAGATGGCCTCTGCCTCACTTCTGCCTTCCAGGTCTAATGGAATTGTTTATATTTGGTGAAACCTGATTCACCTCCCAAATTTCCCAGAGTGTGGGAAATATAATCTAGCCTATACAGTATAGGGAGCTATATCACAGTATAAAGCTTGTGGATGCTGAGTGTCATTCACCATGTCTGCTAAATTATCCATCTCTACCAGATGCCAGTCAGAGTCTTGGTGTTGCCTAAATGGGAGCTGTGCTATCAGGTATTCCTGAATTATAGAAGTTGCACTGCATTCTTCCAGAGGATAGAGAGACCCCTGTCCTGCCCTTTGGTCTTAATATTTTTCCACAAGAATACCAAAGCAGTACTACTTGTGATTGTATGCCTTAAGGGTTTTTTAATGAAGCAGTACTATTAAAATATTGTAATTTCACTTTTATTTGACCCTCTTACTCCACAATACAGATATGAATCTAAGAAAAGATGGGTATGTACCTTAGAGAAATCTTAATGATAAACGCTATACTGCACTCTGAGTTTTTTTCTCAACAATGCAGGTTTTGTCAGTGAGTCATATTTATCTCCTTAACTCTCAGTTCTAGATTGAATTCTCATCTTCCATAGAAATCTAGTTTAAAGAGTTCGGCAGATCATGTTTCCTAAAATGACACTATAATTCCCATTCCATATGCTCTTTTGCAGTGTTACCTTGACATTCTCTAGTCAAGAGGTAAAGTCTATTTTAATTTCATTTTGAATTTAAGCTACCCCTGAGACTACTATGACCAAAATAATCAAAAGGAAGTGGCATTCTGGGACTTTTAAGACCAAGTGTTGAGAATGCTTGGTAGTATCTGCCTTTGTGCTCTGAAGAAGGAAGCATGCAACATGCAAGAAATTGTGAAACCATCATATTGTAGGGAAGCTCAAGCTAGCCATATAGAGAGGCCATGTGGAGAGAGACAAAGAGACACCTGACC
Organism: Balaenoptera acutorostrata; assembly: GCF_949987535.1. Taxonomy (NCBI): domain Eukaryota; kingdom Metazoa; phylum Chordata; class Mammalia; order Artiodactyla; family Balaenopteridae; genus Balaenoptera; species Balaenoptera acutorostrata. The sequence goes on from NC_080081.1 coordinate 20,451,662, forward strand.
AGCCCTGAACTGTTCTAGTCATTTCAACTGAGTCAGACACATGAGTAAAGAAGCCATCTTAAAAATTTCAGCCCCTTATGTCAGCAGTGTACACCCACATGGAATAGAGAATACCTGTCCCTAATTATCACCATCCAATATAGTGTAAGTGCCAGATATTAAGCTTTTGATTGCCAAGGCATCCTTTTCAAAATACATCCAACTTGAATAAACAAATATCCAGCTCTATGACATAGCTACTAGCAAAACAAGGAGATAAGGAATTAGGCCGCCTCCACCCATGAAGTTCCCTCTTCAGAAGGCCCTGGGTAACCTAGATAACTGACCTCTTGAGTGACCCCATTTCTCCCTTCCCACACCTTAATTCCCATTCTTTAAATTAGCCAATAAAGAGTAAACCTGCAAAACCACAGATACACTGTAATAAAGGCCGAGCCCCAGGTTCACAGTCTCTCTCTCTCTCTCTCTGCCCTCAACCTCACTGTGTGGCCCTCAGGCACGCCAAGTACCCTCCAGGACTTGAAGGGTAATAAATCTTGTTCCTCACAATTCCTGATGGTTTTTGCTAAAGTACATCCTGTAATCATAAGAACCACAAGGGCCAGTCCAGTCACTGATCACAGTGGGAGAAGTATCTGTAGGGACTCCATACAAGCAACACTGACCTCGCCCAGACAGCACCACTATCAACAGTCTGGGACCGAAACAACACCCAAGTTTAAGAAACAAAAGCCAAGACAGACGATAACTATTGTTTCAAGCACTACTACCCCCTACCCCCCTAAAACAAAACAAACAAAACAAAAAACCTTCAGCTACATTTTTTAGTACAATTAAATGAAATATTTGATTTCAACATAACAAATAAAAATTGTATACTGGTATTTTAAAAACAGAACTACTTTTTAAGCATTTTTTAACTTCAGATTAAAACATATCTTAAAAACATTCTTTTATGAATTAAAATATTTTAAACATTTGCTTTTTTAATGTTCTGACATTATTACTGGAACTCTGATATTTCTTACCTGAATTCTTTATGGTTGCAAATTCTTGATTTATAAGGACATCATCAAATTATATAATTAGGAATAAAATTTGGCTTGCAACTTCTATTAGTGCCATTACATAATGTTAAGAGGTTGTATTTGACTTCAGCTGGATTTTAAAATGAATAAAATTAGCAATTTATAAGTGAAGTGGCCTCCAGTTGCCCAAAGAAAAGGAGAGGGTGAACCGCTTGATCAAAACTAGTTCTCCCTGCAATTAGCGATCCTGAGCAAATGAAAAGACACAGTCACATATTTAAAATACATTTTCAAATCATTTACAACTGTGTTGGTGGAAATCCACTAAGTTCTGTGGAAACCTAATAAATTCTAGGAGCAATTATTGTTATTTATTTGCATTAGAAACTCTAAGTATGTGTAAGTATTTTGAAGTCAGTACTGTAAACTGTAATTATGAATGAATTTACTCAGACCCCCTCAATACTGAGTCATCTATTGGGTCAAAGAGGATGGCTAGGTCAGAGAACCAATGACTGGTTCTCTTGAGGCTGACACAAAAGCTCCCACTTTCTCTTTTCCTAGGATCATTTAGTAAGAAAGCCTGTCTGAGGACAAACTAACTTGGTGCTGGCAGTGAATTTCTGAAACCTGACAGGACAGGAAAGAATACCTTCCTTTGGATATACTCTCTTCTGGCATGTCTGAAAAATCCAGTGTTAGCCTGAGGAATAAAGTTACCAAACCTTACTAAATCCCCAACAGAAAGCAGCTGTTCCTGGGGGAAGTCTGCAGCATTTAACTGGAGCACATTCAACAAGACTCCTTCCTCTCACTACAGGCTAGTACTATCACCATGTTCAGAGAGCCCTTTGAAAAACATATCAGTGCTCCAGGCCACTCCCTGCCCCTCCCTATAGATAAGGCTGACTAGTTTGGAATAATCTTTGAAGGTCTGGGTGGACAGCTTCAGATAAAAGTGCTGCTAATGTACAGGGCAAAGCTGGGAGGGACTGAACAGACTGTGAGGCCAGGAAAAGAAAGCCAAGGTTGAGGGAAATTAGCCAGGAGTGCTGCGGAGGAATGCTCCTTCTTATGTGGGCTTATTAAAAGTTTGCCTATCTCTAGCTAGCACAACCTAAAATAAATACATTATTAATACAGCATTTAGAAAACAACAATAGTGAATACATGTGAAAACGGACCTTTAGATCATAAATTCCGGGCAAATCAAGAAAGCAGCTAACAATTGCTGCAACTTAATACTGTCTTCCCATTATCACTGATGCTTGCTACAATGCTATTAGACAAATGCTCTATCCTCTCAATTCTAAGACAATCCATTTTTAGGAGGTACTTCATAATGCCTTTTCAGAAGACTTAGGAAATCTAGGATTTTATCTGAAAGATTTACATTAATTTTCCACCCTACTTAAATTTAAAAAGGGTTCATGCTTTTGGGGAAGTATCCTAGTCCCAAGGTGAGAGAACTATTTATGTTTTGGATCTTTCATTTAATCCAGGTCAAAATCCACTACTCTTCAATGGAAACCATCATTACCCTTATTCTACCTCCTTCTCCAGAGTAATCCCAACTCCCTTCCTGGTCAGTGAAGACTGCTCTTCACTCCATAGATTCTAATTAATTTTTCCTGACTTGTGTTTATTCTTTTTTTTTTTTTTCCTAGTAGGGTAGAATCTAAGTTTGTCAAAATATAAGCAAAAAGTTAAAACTACTTATATATTTATTGTTAATTCAGTACAGGATTTGTATGAAATACAGTCATGTATACACAATCACAATACTGGCAGCAATTTTTAAAAAAAGTTTATTTAGAAGGATCCAACACTCTTAGAGAAAGTATAAAGTATGTTTTAGATCATTAAGTTTAAAATAGGCAATTCATTCCATAGTTGCATGGGACCTATATATCATTGAAGATGTAGGTTTAATTTAATCAGAAAACCATGTGTTTAGATTGAAAGATAAAATTTAAGTAAGAAAAATTAGAAATACTACTTCAATAATTAAAAATTGAAGATTATTTTGGTAACAATAGTAAAATTTTAAGCGGAAATAGTCAAGCATTAAATTGAAACAGAATAATCATGGCTCTTCTAATAATATAAATAACTAAATATTGAGAGAAAAAGAAACATAATGTAGACTGAGTTTATTTTGACTTGTTTCCAAATTTGACCCTCCTCCACAAGTTTCAATATACTTTTTATCCTTTTGGCACTGCAGTTTATACCATTAAAGACTTTATTAACCTTTGAGTCTAATAGAGTATCAAAAAAAAAATGTACACTCCAAAGAATACACTTTCATTAAATAACATTCAAGGGAAAGGAATTAAACTGAGATTTGATGACCTGTTTTCCCCAAAGAGACTTTTTTGAAGGAACTAATTCACATCTATTTATATTTGTTTTCTTAAAGTATACACTTACCTTTCCATGAGGAAAATTTAAGCAGTACTTTAAAAGTATCTACTTATTGACACTAAACTTTAGACCAGTTGGTAAGCTTCATGTTTTCTCTTTTAATAGACAGCTTTACATACTCAATTGAAAGCAACTTTATATTTTTAGCCCATATGTAGCAACAACAAGTAAGACAAATACTTAACTGATTCTACACAATGTTAATGTTTTTATCACATTGATCGCCACTGGTGTGCTAGAAATGTTTAGTAGCTAACACAAAGAAATTAAGGAAAAAAAAAAAAGCCTTAATTTTTTCACGTTTGCCAGTTTACGCGGTATATATACTCCCACAACGGCCACTTTCAAGACACAACCTGACATCACCGAATATGTGGTTTGGAAAAGAGGAGCATAATTGGCTATGCTGAGCTGATCTGAGCTAGTTACAGCACAACACTGGGTAAGTCCTTAATCATGGACTTTTGAAGAACAAAAACAATTCCATACCTAACATGTCTGCTTCTGCTACTGGAATTTTCTAGGGTTATTTATATTTTTATGATGTTTGCAGTAATAAGCTTTCAAGAGACATTAAGAGATAAAGATGATGTGTAAGCTACCCAGATAAAACAACTGAGATATCCAATCTAATAATATTATCATTTTTAAGTTGTTGCTTCTCTTTGTACCTATTTTTCTGCATTTTACTCCCACAAAGTTTTTTCTTGTTTGTTTGTTTTTTTTGTGTGTGTGGCTATTCGTTTAATGTTTACAGAAACTAAAATATATCATGTTTTGATAATTTGAGAATGTATCTTGAGGCCATTGAAGATTCTCTGATGGGTCAAAAGTACCAGAGAGGTACCATTATTCAGTACTTAAAGGATTTTGAGCATAATAACTTTGGTGAATGACAATTACATCCCACTTAGTGGAAAATTATGTTCTTTTTTTAACCTAATAATGAAAAAACACCGAAAAATGAATATTCACTATTCACATAGTTTACTCATTTTGATCCTACATTGTTACAGGTATGTCATTTGAGAGGGAACAGAACAAAGCTTATTAACCTAATTTCATCATAACTAAGGAATAATAAAAATGTAAATGCAAAATTTAGGCTACTGACACTCTTATTTTACTTTAATATAACTAAATACATGCTTTGTATATATGTGAATTAAGATTAAACCATAAAATAGCTGTTCAGAATTTCCCATCAAGTGAAATTCCTTCCCTTCCATATATATATATTTGTATATTTTAAGTCCTATAATTTTCAGGTCTGAAAATAGTTCATGAATTATGATTTCCTCCCACCTTGAACATTCAAACATTCAAAAATCCATAGGCTAGACCTCATCCTAAATTTTTTTTTAATAACTTTACAGGCCTAGGTGATTTTGAACAGGCCTTGCCCTGACCATTAGATTTGATCTCAACCTAAACGTCTTTATCCATTCTCTACTGTTGCCGGTTCTAGCTGGAGCAAATTCTATTAATTTCAAGACTTGTTCAAATTCCCTTTACCCCAGCTCTGTTTACTGGTACCACTGTCGTTGGTAAACCATGTTCAGGACCAGCAGAGTTAAGGAGCTCTCAGAAACAGTATCAGACTATCTAACACCAAATCTCTGGGTACACACACTGAGCTTGAATTTGTTTTTTTTTTTTACCCTTGGAAATCAAAATATGTGAAGTTGTACTGTAAAAAGAACCACTCCACTGACCTTGAGGAAGCTGTCAAACACGAAAGGAATTTCTTCTTTTCTACAAGAAAGGAAATAACACAAAAATGACAGGTGCCAAGTATCTCTAAATGGTAAAATACATTTACAAATTTTCGAAGCTCTTTCTCTTTTCAAAGTTTGCCAGGATATGTTACTTCACTTCAGTCTTTGGCAGGTGGACATCCTTCAGCAATATGTTGGATGATATAGATATTCCCTGAACAATTATTTAGATTCAAGAAAGTTTGGCAGACGTGAAAGTCTTCTTTGACAAATTAACGACTTAAGGCAGCATTTCTAAATATTAGGTTAAATTATTTCAGAAACAACCCCCCAAAGTTTTAAAAATAAAAATTGATCAAGACCAATTTAATATGAGAATAGACAAATGCAAAAGTAAACATAATGATCACAAGAGGAATAAGTTTAACTTAGAATATCAAAAAAGAAAAAACAAAACATTTTTAACCTTTTTGCCTGATGACTGACATACTCTTAAGAGTACGCTCTCATTCAATAAATTATTGAAAAGTGTTTATATAAAGATACTGAATAAAAGAGGAAAATACACTCAATTATTTGTGATTGGCAATGATAGCAGTGTTTCGATGTTCTTCCATCAAATAACAAATGTAAAAATATCAAAAACATACATTGCTTAGGGTCTACATACTTTACCAGGAACACCTATTTTCATTAATCTCACAGGTATTGTGTCCTCAGAAATTGCATATTATAAAAGTTCACCATAAGCTATCAAACTGCTAATAGAAATAAGATCACAAACATTGTAAAGCACGGTGAATCTATGATATAGTCTAGGATACTGCCACGGTGAGCTTGGGCTGCTATAACAAAATATCATAAATTGTGTGGATTATAAATGACAGAAATTATTTTTTACAGTTCTGGAGGCTGAAAGTCTGAAATCAAGGTGCCAAGCATGATCAGATTCTGCTGAGCATTCTCCTGGGTTACAGACTACCTACTTATCCTCAAGTATGGCCAGGAGCAAAGAGAGAAAGCAAGCTCATTCCTGACTCTTACAAGGGCACTAATCCCATTTATGAGAGCTCCATCCTCATGACTTCATCTAATCCTAATTATCTCACAAAGACCACACCTCCTTATACTATCACACTGTGGGGTAGGGTTTGGAGGATACAAACATTGAGTCCACAGCAGGTAACATACATACTCTTCAATAAGTGCAGTTTATTCATGTGATTCCAGCAATTTTCCAATGATCCTTAAAAATGTGGGAATAACTGCATTACAAAAAAGGCAACTATGTGACATTCAAGTGCAGACATGGCAAGACAATTACTATAAAAAAATAAAATAAGTCTAGAAATAACAGAAGACTTGTAAGGACCTTGGCAGTGTAGGGGATTCATGAAACCTCCGGGTTTATTTTAAAAAAAAAGAAAAAGCAGCCAAAATTTTTTCTGCAATTCCTTGTCTGTGATCACTGATCAAAAGTATAAAACAACTTCTTAGCTTCTTAACCTTAGTTTTACAATCAGATGTCTTCATCAAGATTAAGGACCTTGCATGGGTATTAGCTATAAACAAGCTAAGGAGTTTAAGAAAGTAATAATATCAAAAATTAAATCATATTCTTATGGAAGACACAGGTGATTGACAAAACTACTAGAAATGACACCAAGTATTCTTTTTATATCTTAGATAGTTTAATTTCATTCTAGGTATATATCTCTAAAGAATATTCATTCAAAACATTCAGGAAAAGAGGTAGAGGTTTGTTCACATACATAAGGATTTATAAATGCTCATTTCCAAAGATATAAAATATCAAAGAAAAAAAAGAACTAGGATGGTAAAAATCATCATGAAATGAATCTTTAGTCATGGGAATTACAGTAGATGATACATAGATTGAAAGATGATATGACAGAGATAGATAGACAGATAGATAGTTGTAAAAATAGGATAAGATTATTATATTATTCTGAAGAATAGACCTAGGAAAATAAGTAGAAATAATAGGAAGCTCAGAAAAATATAATATAAAAAGTAGGGCCCTTGCTCACTGTCTCTCACTAATAAAGACAGAGAATTATCTATATGTAAAATATTACAAACGAAGTCTAGATAGCTATTTCTTAAAGTTGTATTTTAAAAAAAGATTTCTTAAATTATGCAGGAAACTGAAATACATAATCTCTAAAGTCTCTTTTAAATTCCTCCTAAAAGTGTTATTTGCAATATGGTTGCTACATAAGTTAGAAGAGTAGACATTCTATGTTATTTAACACTTAAAAAGCTTAGACAAATGGCTATTCAAGAAGTTAATACGATTCAAACGTAATGGAAAGCAAATCAGAATCTCAAACGAAAACTTCAAATTTTAAAAGTCAACTGTGTAACACCAAGAGTGAATGAAAATGCAAACTCTAAACTTTGGGTGCTTATGATGTGTCAGCGTAGGGTCATCAGTTGTAACTAATGCACGCTGGTAGGGCATGTTGATAATGGGGAGACTGCACACGTGTGGGGGCAGCAAGCATATGGGAAAACTCTGTCCCATCCCCTCAATTCTGCTGTGAACCTACAACTACTCTAAAAAACTAAGTCTTACAAAAGAAAAGTCAACAGCTGCAAGTACCAAAAATAAACTTAGAGCAATGCATGCAAGTAAAGCCAATAAATAGTGCATTGCTATAAATGAAATGAAATCACTACACTGTCCTGGTATTTTTAGCTGAAATAAGTTTCAGAAAGCTTTATTCAAACAACAGGTGAACTGAATCATAAAACTGTAGTGACTGATTTGTTTTTCCTTGGGATGCCAGTAACCACTGAATATACTTCTTAATTTGGAAGTTTGTGTTTTATGTCTTCTTAGCTGAATATACTTTGCGGGAAAACTTCAGATTTTTAAAGTTAATTTTGGTCTCTGGTTGATTAATGTAAGAGTAATAGATTTTGCTCATGCATTTCCTGTTTCTTCACCTCTAAGGTGTCCATTCTAATCGAAGGCATAATTTCAGGCATTAGCCATCACATTATCAATAATAATTAGTCATAGAATAAAGCCTAGTTAATTTTACATTTTCTATAAATGTGGTCATTCTGTTGGCCTCTACAGTCTTTTAAGGTATTTAATTGTCACCAGATGGTTAGACAATTGAAACTCATGAAAAATCTATAATATTGGCTTTAAGACTAAAAAGTTTGAATCTCTCCAATGATCATTTAGAGCAGGGGTTTGTGTAAGCCACATCTGGCCAAGGCCATCAGTTTAGGTATGGCATATGGCCATTTTCCATGCTACAAAGGCAAAACTGAGTAGTTAAAAAAGAAACTGTATGATCCACAAAGCTGAAAATATATACTGAAATAGCTTGTTGCCTGAGCTTTTGAGGGAAGCTTTCAGATAAGTCTTTAGACGTTGGTGCCTTCCTGGGCTTTTCTATCAACTTGCTGGACAGGCCAGAGTTGAACTAGCCACTCTACTGATTAACCAAGAATAGGCACTGTATTGGCATTAGATCATTAGATCATGTTCAGATCTACACGCTAGTCTACAGATGTATTTAATATTTAAATATTCTAAAATTAGATCTTGTAGAAACTTTCAGATAATCCCAGACTGGATTTTTTAGAATTTTACTGAGTTGTAAAAACAAAATTCACTCTTCTGAGATATTCGCTCTAGGAGGCGTAATTCACTCTTCTACCTGTTCTCTCCCTCAACAGACACACTCAGTGTATGAAATTCAACAGATGTTAGCCAAATTGTTAACAGACCTACACTTTATTTCTTGGTTCTGTCTGCTAGAGTCTGATCAGGGAAGCAGAACACTATGAGTTTCATGGAATAACAAATGAAATGAGATTTTTTTTTTTAATTGAAATTGCATCTCATGCAATTGAGGGATGTGCTAGGGATGTAAAGTTCTGAAAAGGGTCAGAGGAAAGTCTTTATCAGCATGGAGCTGCTGGAACGGAAATGTGAAGAAGGCTATTGCAGAAGTCTATGGAGTCTGTTGGTTCTCTGTTGCTCCACCCTTGGTGAGTTTGCTACAAAACATCTAGTGGTAGGCCTGAATCATTGCTGGTCAGCAAGACCTGCAGTTAGGAATGAGAACATGATGTGCTGAAGCGAAAAGTTGGCAGGCCGCTCTGTACTCTGTACCTATTCCTCACAGACTCTAACCAGCTTTAGTTAGTAGAGCCTCCTGACTGCTGCTGTATCATGCAGATTTCACTCATGACCAAACCCAACCTGGAATCATATACAAAAGAGAACACTGGGAAACATAGTTCATGTATTCCTAAACTGACAGTCTTAAACCATGGCACTGATGGTGTGTAAGAGAGCAATAAAATTTTAAACTATTTGAAATTATGCATGCATATGTGTATAATCAGTCATTAATCAAATAAATATTTCAGGCCAATTAAGGAAACTTACCAATAGTAATAAATACATATTAGATGTTTACCGGAATGCCTTAATTAAGCAAAAAAGATATAAGATAGGGCAATATATAATCCTACAATTCTAAAACTCTGATTGTACTTCAAATATTTTGGAAAAAATAAATTTAAAAGTTATATAATCAGCTTTAAAGAAGGAATAAAATATAACCCATCCCTAGTAATAGTAATGATATTTCTATGCCATAGTAAAACTTTCTTATATGGTCTAGGTCCTTATTAAAAGGCTTATTTCTCCTCTCTTCAGTAAACAAAATGTTATCATTTTCCATTCAATATTTGTGTTTTACGTTAATTATTATGTTTCTTAATTTGAAGATAAAGATAATTTAAATTGAGAGAAAATTCTAGACACTGTAGATTATACTTATACGTTCAACAAAATCATGAAGATGGAAATGAGGAAATAATCTGGTACACATGGACAGATAGCATCTCTCAACAGAGTAGCTGCTTATGCATTTGACTGAAGGACTATGGAGAGGGCAAGAGATTTATGTTCCTAATATAATTCCTCACTCTATATGATGACTGGTAAACACAACTGGCCATTTTTTTCATTAAGCCAAGTATTTTTTTTTCTTTTTTTTTAATAGTAATCTTTTGTTTATTTATTTATTATATTTATTTTTGGCTGTGTTGGGTCTTCGTTTCTGTGCAAGGGCTTCCTCTAGTTGCAGCAAGCGGGGGCCACTCTTCATCACGGTGCGCGGGCCTCTTCACCATCGCGGCCTCTCTTGTTGCAGAGAACAGGTTCCAGACGCGCAGGCTCAGTAGTCGTGGCTCACGGGCCTAGCTGCTCTGTGGCATGTGGGATCTTCCCAGACCAGGGCTCGAACCCGTGTCCCCTGCATTAGCAGGCAGATTCTCAACCACTGTGCCACCAGGGAAGCCCCTCATTAAGCCAAGTATTTTATGTCCCATTGAAATTTAAATATATTTGGAAGAATTAAATAATACTCATGATCTTAAATATACTATTCATATCTTCCATTCATTCATTCACACATTCATCAAATATGCAAATGTGGATGGGGTAGTTTGTGAGAAGGCACAGTAGAAAGAAAGAGGTAGAAAAAGATAAATGATGATATATCAGTAAATATTTTGTATTTCTTTACAGCATGTTTTACCCATAGTGGCTATATAGCAAACACATCCATATGAAAGAAGATCAGTATGTTAAAAACTATGACCATGGTGATTTTATAGAAAGTCTCTCACTTTTCCTGAGAGTTCTCATGTAGGGTCTGGCTATAGAAAAATGACTGCATAAAGAACTCAGAGTTCTTGTAAATAGCTTTCAAATGCTCCCAATTGCAGCTGCTCATTTCAAGCCAGAAGTAATGTGCAGCTATATTTTAAATGCCAGAATTATATGATAATTCTGAAATATCAATTCTATTTCTGTCCTACAAATACTTGTAAAGTAAATTTACTCAAGGACACTCATTGAACAGATTATTTGTGGACTTCAATTTTCTCTAACTGGATGTTATTCATTGATCTTTTTACCAGCTTTTTTCCCCTCACGTTGCAATGTTGATTAAAGAAAATTGTTATTTGAGATGCAGCATTGCTATTTTCTGTTTCTAAGGAACAGAAAATATCATTGCCATTTATTTTCTAAAAGGATTGAAATGTGTGGGATGACAAGGAATCTGTCCAATTTGCTATTATACTCAGCAGCTGCATACAAACATTATGTTAAGGGAATGTAACTATAATCAATTATAACGTTATTTCCAAAACAATTTTCATTGTAGTCCATCTCACTTAATATATCGCCCTCATTCATAGTATGGACAGAGGTAGACTAGGCAAAATAATAAAATAGCAAAGTTATAAAATAATATGTTGAATACAAGCACAATATATAAAATACATATGCAAAAATAAATCCCATGCACCATGGACTAAATTTTCTCAAATCACTCATTATATGAAGAATATCATATAACAAATAAAAATATGATTTTACTGATCTTGACTGAAAATCTTTTCTTTAAAATTGGCTTCTTCGAACTTTGTTATGTGCTATTTAATGTAATCTTGTGATTACTAACCAGATTTTTGCCTTTATCATTTATAGTGCATACTGCATTGTTCCATCCTTATTCCCTATGAAAGACCAACACACTAATTCACTAGTTTCTGGGAAAGTCTTTCATTCATGTTTGCATTTGTATCTATCATTATGAATTGCCTTTAGCTACACAAAAAGCTGTCTTACTCAAAGTTATCAATGGGAAGCCTGTGGCTATTATATATGGCTCTGTACAATATGCAGGCACCACCCAAAAGTGACCAAATGAGGAACAGAAGGAAACTTCCTCAACATGATAGAAAACCCATAATTAATATCATACTCAATAGCAGAAGACTGAAAGCTTTCCCCCTAAGAAGGAACAAGAAAAGTAAGCTCACTTGTGCCACTGCTGTTTAACACTATAGTGGAAGGTGGAAGTTCTAGCCAAAGCAATCAGATAAGAAAAAGAAATAAAGGTATCCACGTTGGAAAAGAAGTAAAACCATTTCTACCTGCAGATGACATGATTATGATATATATCCCCAAAGAATCCACAAAAAGACTATTAGAACTAATAAATTCAGAAAATTTTCAACATATATCATCAGTATACAAAAATCAGTTTATGTCTATACATGAGCACTGAACAATCAAAAATGAAAGCAAACTATTTCATTTGCAATAGCATCAAAAATAAAACATCGCTTAGGAATGAATCAAGCAAGTGTATGACTTGCACACTGAACCTACAAAATATTGTTGAAAAGTATTAATAAGATCTAAATAAATGCAAAGAGCCTTCACGTTCATAAACTGGAAGACTTAATATTGTTAAAATGTCAAAAAAAAAAGTCAATACTTCTCAAAGTGATAAACAGATTCAATGCAATCTCTATCAAAATTCCAATTGTCTTTTTTTACAAAAGTGACCAAGCTGCTCCTCAAATTCATATGAAATTGCAAGGGACCCAAAATATCCCAATCATCTTGAAAAAAACAGAATAAAGTTGGTGGACTCACACTTCTCAATTTCAGAATATACTACAATGCTATAGTAATCAAAATAGTACTGTAGTGGCATAACGACAGACATACAGATCAATGCAATATAATTGAGAGTACAAAAGTAAACCTGGGGCTTCCCTGGTGGCGCAGTGGTTGAGAATCTGCCTGCTAATGCAGGGGACACGGGTTCGAGCCCTGGTCTGGGAAGATCCCACATGCCACGGAGCAGCTGGGCCCGTGAGCCACAGTTGCTGAGCCTGCGCGTCTGGAGCCTGTGCCCCGCGATGGGAGGGGCCGCGATAGAGAAAGGCCCGCGCACCGCGATGAAGAGTGGTCCCCGCACCGCGATGAAGAGTGGCCCCCGCTTGCCGCAACTGGAGAAAGCCCTCGCACGAACCGAAGACCCAACACAGCCAAAAATAAATAAATAAATAAATAAATAAATAAAATCAAGTAAAACTTTAAAAAAAAAAAAAAAAAAAAAAGTAAACCTGTATTCCAATAGTGAATTGATTTTTAACAAAGGTGACATTCAGTTGGAGAAAGAACAGTCTTTTCAACAAATGTTACTTGGATACCTAGAATTCCACATGCAAACTCCTGAAGTTGGATCTGTACCTCACATAAATAGAAAAACTAACTCAAAATTTATCAAAGAACTAAATGTAAGTGCAAAAACTATAAAGTTGTTAGATGCAAATGCAGATTTAATCTTCATGACCTAGGATTAGGTAACAGTTTCTTAAATATGATACCAAAGTTACAAGCAGGGAAGGAAAAAAAAAACTGTACATTGAAAGACACTAGCAAGAAGTTGAAAGACCTTCTTAAAATCTTTTTTTTAACAAAATGCCCTTAGAAAGTTGAATGAAATTAAGGAGAAATATTTACAATTTATCTAAGTGATAAGGGTCCTGTATTCAGAATATAAGAATATATAAAGAACTACTGCAAGTCAACAATAAAAAGATATACAATCCAATTAAATAATTCACTTAAATAAGCACTTCTCTAAAAATATATAATTGACCAACAGGAATTTGAAAAGCTGTTCTAATTCATTGAACATGAGGAGACGGAAATCAAAACCACAATGAGATACCAGTTCACACCCACTAGCATAATAACAACAATAATAATAATGAATAATAACAATGAAATGAACAAGTGTTGGTGAGGATGTAGAAAAATTGAAACTATCATACATTTCTGGTGGGAATGTAAAATGGTGCACTGACTTTATAAAACAGTTTGGCAGTTCCTCAAAAGTTAAACACAGAGTTACCATGTGACCCAGAAATTCCAATTTTATATATACAACCTATGAGAACTGAAACCATGTTCACACAAACACTAGTGAATAAATATTTATAGCAACATTATTCATAATAGTGATAAAAGTAGAAGCAACTCAAATGTTCATCAAATGATGAATGGATAAATAAAAAATGGAACACTGGGGCTTCCCTGGTGGCGCGGTGGTTGAGAATCTGCCTGCCAATGCAGGGGACACGGGTTCGGGCCCTGGTCTGGGAAGATCCCACATGCCGCGGAGCAAGTAGGCCCGTGAGCCACAATTACTGAGCCTGAGCGTCTGGAGCCTGTGCTCCGCAACAAGAGAAGCCGCGATGGCGAGAGGCCCGCGCACCGAGATGAAGAGTGGCCCCCACTTGCCGCAACTACAGAAAGCCCACGCACAGAAACGAAGGCCCAACACAGCCATAAATAAATAAATTAAAAAAAAAAAAAGGAACACTATTCAGCTATAAAAAGGAACAAAGTACTAATACATGCTGCACCATGAATGAATCTTGAAAATACTATGCTATGGGCAAGAAATCAGACACAAAAGGCCACATACTATATGATGATTCCATTTAGATGACAGGTAGGAATGGGCACATCTTACACACAGAGAAAGTAGATTAGTGGTTGGCAGGGGCTTCGGGGGAGGAGGCAATGGGCACTGACTGCTAATAGGTATGGTGTGGGATTTCTCTGGAATTTGCTCTGGAAAATGCTCTTAACTATATAGTAGTGATGGTTCTACAACTTTGTGAATACACTAAAAACTAATGAATTGTACACTTTAAAACGGTTAAAATGGTGAACTTTATAGTATGTGAAGTTCATCTCAATAAAGAAAAGCTCACTTCCATTAAAATTTCATTCCACTGTTATTGCCAGTTAAAAGCCCATGTTCTTAACATTTCCTGCAAAGTTACTCTAATGCACCCATATTGTCCACCTGCCTTATAAAACAATATTCCCATCTAGCCCACGGCTACCTTTTGCTTAGCTAATTGGTTCCATACTCCCCTACTTGACTTTCAAAGCCCTTTAGCTACTGTCTACTTCATAATTTTCCAGGATTTTATCCACAACCCAGAAACAAACTCAATCAAGTCATACTAATCTCTTTGCAGCTTACCTTTAACGATTTAATTCCTATATCCCTGCAGTATATTGCCATTATTTCTAAGAATCACTTCTTTCCTCTTTTCTGCTTTCAGAAATATACAAAGTCTACAAAGCATTTAATTACCTCCATATAGTTTTTTTAAAACAATTAAGCCCATATTATCCTCTTATATTAGTCAAATTAAATAACACATTTTATCTACTAATAATTTTCTGTAGTAAGTTAATAAACAATTTAAGTACATGGGAAATACATCTGAAATAGCTACTATAAATGCCTGAGATAGCTATAAAGAGGAATCTTGAAAAATAAAGAGAATACATGTACACAGAGAGGTTACTTAACCCTGAAGCCGAACCTGCCATAACATTAACTACCAGTGCCCCAAAGCCTAGAATTTTAGTTTTATTAGTTCCATGCAGCAATCAAGAGATAAGTCAAAAACCTGATCATTAATGGACTTTGAATTAGAGATGCTCTTTAAATAGCCAGGGCCACAAAAATGGCACTTTCTATGGGTAAACTAGTAGTAATAGGAGGATAAGGATGGGGAGGGGGAGGGGAAGGGGAGGATAAGGATTGGGGGGAGGAGGGGGAGGAGGAAGAGGAGGAAGAGGAAGAGAAGCAGCTGCTACGGAACTGCTGGTGTCAGACTTGGCTTTGGGTAAAAACAAAAACAAAAACAAAAGCAATTCTCCCCATTCCCTGATAACTGTTAGCACAAGTTGAATTCCCATGGAAATATAAATCCAGAATTCATCATAACTTTTAATCACTAGAGCTAGAAACAGATGGTTTAACTTAATTTGGTCCAGAATTGTTATTGCTTTCAGGTACCTAGAAGAAGTAATGCAAAACCTATCAGAAGACAGTCACTTAAAACATGACCCCAAACATTTTTTTAAGGTCACATATGGTCACAATAAAAAAACACAGACGCAAAAAACATGGAATAGAAGTCTTACTTACTGACAGATAAATAAAATAATAAACAAGAATAATCTAACTATATGTATTTGAGATATTAAAAGCATTGTTATCAGAAAATACATTTAAAAGTTTATTTCAGATATGTTAAGCTATAAGAGGAGGCTAGACACAAAAATGGATTGCTCTAAAATTTTTTAAAAGTATGTTTCCATCAATAGTAATTACATTTTTGCATGTAACAACAATGCTAATTTATATGTTCAGGAAATGAGACTTGAAAAGAGGAGAATTTTTCTTTTACTGGGTTAAAAACAGTGATTAATACCTGAGTACACCTAACAGAAGAAGAGAGGCAATAATTCATAGAAAAAAAAGTCTGATTGATTTTCTCAAAGATGGTCTGGATTCCAGGAAATTATTGAAAAGAACACTCTGAAAGCTTATGATGTATAATCCATAATAACAGTCCATAATAATAACATTTAAAACATTAGATGATTACAGGAAAAAAAGAGGAAGACTAATTGGGATGAAATACCAGGAAAATGTATGTACAATATTTCTGACTTTATTGTATCAGTTACAAGGTGACACAGTTACTGCTAGATGGTGATATAGTTATTCCTTCTGTCCCTAGAGCTCCCGCTTAGAATATGTTAGAGAATTACAGGAAGCAAGAGAAACACTAAGGTACAGAACAGAGAAAAAATAGGTTAAATCCAATCCAAGCCCCGTAGGATAGGAAAACAAAATTGCTTAGTTAAAAAAAAAATAAATAAATCTCTGGACCACAAAACAATCTGAAGGGAATAGTAATAAAGGTACTGCAATTCAATCCAACAAACAAGGCAAACAAAAATGTGACCAACTTAAGAGGAGATACAGGGCTTCCCTGGTGGTGCAGTGGTTAAGAATCTGCCTGCCAATGCAGGGGACACGGGTTCGAGCCCTGGTCCGGGAAGATCCCACATGCCACGGAGCAACTAAGCCCGTGAGCCACAACTAGTGAGCCTGCGCTCTAGAGCCCTTGAGCCACAACTACTGAGCCCGCATGCCACAATTGCTGAAGCCCGCACGCCTAGAGCCTGTGCTCCGCAATAAGAGAAGCCACCACAATGAGAAGCCCGCTCACCGCAACGAAGAGTAGCCCCTGCTCACCGCAACTAGAGAAAGCCTGCGTGCAGCAATGAAGACCCAACGCAGCCAAAAAATAAAATAAATTAAATAAATAAATTAAAAAAAAAAGATGAGATACAGATTTTTAAAACTCAGTTATGCTTAACTACAAAGGGTAAAGGAAAAATGGAACACAGCAGGCGTGTTCTACAACCACAGAAAAATGTATGTTCTACTCTTTGAAACCCTGAATCACCAAAGGTTTCTAAAGGCTTGGGATAATCAAATCTGCGGAAAGGCAAAGTATCAGGGAAGACCATCTGGCAGAAGTAGCGATTCTCACTAGGTCCTTGGGAGCCCAGGTTCTGCAGCCATCATCGATAGCAGCTTCATTTCAAGAATGCACGAAGAAGTCTCATGCTGAATCAAATGCAAATGCTCAAGGGAGGCCTTCCCCATCAGATAAATACTACATACCTAGGAAACTCCACTCCAAAAATTCACAGGAGCAGACACTGTAGCACAGGGTTAAAAAGGCACTGGGTCTCTGAGGAAGGAGAAAAACAGAAGAAAATACAGGATTTGAGATATGTAATAAAAGCACTTTGTGAATGGAGAGTTGGCGGCTACAGATGCAATTTACTCTGCATAGTGGAGCAAGAAAAGAAAATGTCACCTGACAGAATTCACACTCAATTGAGCATTGAAGTGCCTAAAAGAAAAGGCTCAAATATAAGTGGAAATTTAGAAGTTATAAATATGCAAAGTGGCAAATAAGAGCAGAGTTCATCACTGCGCATTTCTAAAACTTTTAAGGAAACATAAGTATATCAAATGACGAGAACTGCTATGCACAGAAGGATTTTAAATCACTTTACATGATTAAGTGAACTTCCACACTTAACTTACTGACTGCAACCTCCCAGTAAGTTAAATTTCCCAGGCTTGAGTAAACCGTCATAGACTTTTTTTTTTTAATAAATTTATTTATTTTTGGCTGTGTTGGGTCTTCGTTGCTGTGCACGGGCTTTCTCTAGTTGCGGCGACCAGGGCCTACTCTTCGTTGCAGTGGTCAGGATTCTCATTGCGGTAGTTTCTCTTGTTGCGAAGCACAGGCTCTAGGCATGCAGGCTTCAGTAGTTGTGGCACGCGGGCTCAGTAGTTGTGGCTCACGGGCTCTAGAGCGCAGGCTCAGTAGTTGTGGCTCACGGGTTCAGTTGCTCCGTGGCATGTGAGATCTTCCCAGACCAGGGCTCGAACCCATGTCACCTGCATTAGCAGGTGGATTCTTAACCACTGCACCACCCAGGGAAGTCCTGTCATAGACTCTTGAGGCCAAAACATTTTCCCAACTCGCAGGAGTCCTCTATTTACTGCTTTTGCCAGAGATTTCATTGAGTCTCCACTATCAACTCTTATAAAAGTAGCATCTTTCTGTATTGTTCTATGCCCTGGTTCTGAAAACATCATTTTGTTTGAGACAACGGCTCTAGTCATTCTTCCTTGAGTTTTCTCAATATCATAGGTGTGGAGTGATGCTTTGATAGTTTTGATTTGGAACTTAAAGGTTGGGGCTGTTGAGAGTCTTGGTACTAAAGAACTTCAATTTTGAGGTTTTAAATAAACTGCCTCATTTCCTTAGTAGACAATTCAGGCTGCAGTCACTGATGAAACAAAGCTTCAGGATTAAAGCCTTTTGAATTTAACTCCCATATACCTTATTGTACCAGGAAAGGAGGATACAGTGTTTAAACTTACATTACTCTATGGGAATTTGATAATGGGGGAATACTGTTAATGTTCAAATTTGTATAAATCCAATGTCTTGTGTGCATGCAACAGAAACTAATATTGAATTAATGGAAGAATATCAGGATACATGGGATCATGGGAGCAGGAGCTGGAAAATGGGTAAGAATCAAGGTGACTTCTGAGGAAGAAGAGAAAGAAATCCAACAACCATGTTTTAACTAGAAGATACTGGTGGACATCACAGCTGGAAATACCTGATGCCACATACTATTGCACTTGCCACACAACACTGTTATAGTTGCTTTTAATGAATTCTAATAATTTCTTTCTATGTGTCACCTACTCCAAATTCAATTTTACGCTCTCCAGAAACACTGAATTTTCTAAGTCTAGGTCCTATGCCAATACCCTGCCCGCTGGGAGTTAGATGGGACAGAGAACAATGAGCTTTCCCTTTTCGATTTGTGTTATAGTGGTTGGCCCTTTAATTACAGTAATATTAAATACAAAGGATTTAAAAAAAGTTTTTTCCCAAAGTAGTTGTAGAGTTGGATTTTTATCAGCCCTTTAAACACATACACATATACACACAAACACACAAATAAATATGTAATATATATTTTATAAATTTAAATTTTATATTATATAAATATATTTATAAAATAATTATGTAAATATATTTATATAAGTTTTATATATTTAAATGTACATTTAAATAATATGTATTACATGTAGAAATACACATTATACATATATTATTCTCTGTTCCTTTCACTGTTGAATAACCATACATACCATCCTTCCAAATCCCAGACTTAACATAAGTAAAAAATTCTGCCAAATGTGTCCCCAGTGAAGTAGATACTAAAATGGAGCAGAATTGCAAAAGCTTTACAGGGAGCAACAATTTTCAAGAAAACAGAAAAGAACAGGCCAGGCCAGATGAAGGCATTAGACTATCATACCAACCCAAGAGTCTCTGCCAGTGCAGCTGGGCTCTCCAGAGCAAAGGCTGCCGGTCAGAGGAGTGTCTCACCGGACACAGAGGGCTAGGCCCTTGCTTAACCTCTTTGTTCAGTCATTGGCTGGAAGCTTCCTGGAAAAGAGCAGGACCTTGTTTGAAAACCGAGGCAGGCCCTGCAAAGTCTCACAGCGCGAACCTCAATTAATCATTATCCTAGCAGGTATTAGGCAGCATATCATTTTTTGCAAGGGGTTAGAAGTCTCCATCTCTGTGTGACCTAATAAGCTCCAAAACAGCATAATACAATGATCCTTCTATAATGGATATCAAACTCACATTTAATCCCAAGGAAAATCAACCCAATACTGTATTAATTTCTGCATTAGGTTCACAAGTTAGGATTTTTATATAATTCCTATTTCTATTCTAAAATCATCTCAGTCCCATATTTTTATATTGCAAGTCACATCTAAATTTGAAATTTAATTGCCATCAACAGACTCTAAAAGAGATTGAGGAAAATAGAAATTTTAAAAGGGCAGCGCTAATACGTATAAATATATATATATATATACACACACACACATATTATATATAAAAAATATATAAATTAAGAAAAAATCATGTGGTATTTTTTTTTGTTTTTTTTTAATGTTGGCCTTGGCCTGGCTGGTTTTTGTGTCTATTTCTAGTCACCAATTAAAATTTTTTTCTTTGTCTTCAGGTAGCACAGAATGTCAAGAATCTATAAAAATAAAAGCACATATGTAAGCATAAAAAATTATTAGCATTTTAGCATTTTATATTAACATATTAGGATAAAGCCCTTATAAATGGTTCAAAAAGAAAAAAAACACAATCACCTTTTCTTAAAGAGCAATTTATATAAGAACAAATTCAAGTGGCTACAAACCATATTACTAATGCTTATATTCAATACTGTAAAAAATTGCTAATTGAGATAAAAATAAGTTTCAGTTAGCTCTTTTTCAAAAATTAAAATTATAGTAAGACTGCCTGCTTGTTTTTAATACTTGCTAATAATTTTATAAAAGCTAAATATATATAAAATATTTGTATAACTGTCAATGGCATATCATCACATTAAAAAAATAAGTTGCAGAGTGATTCCGTTTCAATGAAAAAATACTTTAAAGAACATGTTATTTGTACATATGTGTATACGAGTCACGTATGATGTGCTCCTGATGAACTGAATGCTGTGGAGGGGCAGGGCTTGACTTCTGAGGCTAGGTTAGAAAGGCAATGCTGCTTCCACCTTGCTCTCTCTTGTGGGATACTCGTAGCAGCCACCATGTTGGGAGAAAACTCTGGTCACAATAAGAGGCTCCTGCTTGTAGGTACAGCTAATTTTCCACTGGAGAGCCAGCTCGTTCTCAGAGAATGAGCCCTCAGATGATTCCAGTCTGCAGCCTTTTAGCCACCTCAGGTAATGCTCAGTGGAAGAGTTTATAAACTGAGCCCCGTGAACCCTTCACAATCTACCTTATGTTGTCGTTGTTTTAAAACATTAAGTTTGTTAAGTATTTATTTATTTTGAGACAGACAATTAGAAAACGTGTATATCCCATCAATTAAATGTTACATCATGAGATATAAACACATTTAATTTCACAAAGTACTACTACTATGTGCTCCTGAATAGCTGGAGATTTTGATTCTAGAAGCAGTGCAAAAAGTTTGCCACTTTCTCATATTTACATGAACACTTTTGGAGGTAACTTTCCAATTTTTTTCTACGTAATGGATATAATGTGGGACATAATTATCGCTTTGATTTGTATTTCTCTGATTACAAATGAAACTGACCATTCCTTTCTGCATTTATTAACTATTCATCGTTTCATTATGTAACATGTTTATGCATAAAATGTGCCTATTATTCTTGTGTTTTTCATTGTTTTGTTGATTTGCAGACATTCCTTACTTTTCTAGATATGATCCGGTGTCATGTTTGGCTGCTGCAATTATCTTACTCAGCTATCTAATGAATATTTTTCACAAGTGTGTCTTTATGAAGTGAAAACCTTAGTTTTGATATTTTAAAAGTCTTTCTTTCTCTTTCTCTCTCTCTCTACATTATGCTTTTGCTTCTGAAGTACTTGTTAACATTTTTTTCCCATTCCAATTCACACATTTTTACTCTACACTTTTTTCTCTTTCCTTCATCTTTCACATTTAGTCTTCATTTTACATAGATTTCATATTTATTTATGCTGTGATTTTTCAACAAGTACATACATTACTTTATAAAGAAATGATTATTTAACAAGTATGAATTTCATAAAAATCCAAACAAATCTATCTCCTATCTTCTGTTTTTTCACCATAGGTAGAATCACCATATTCTTTGAGATCTATATATTACAAGGCAAGGAGTTCTAGTAGTAGGACTTGCAAGAAAATATTTATTTCATTTATTCACATATTTTAAACATAACTTGGCTTAATCGATTTAAGCAAGGCAGGGGATGTGCTTCCTTGAACTGGTTTTCATATATTTTTTATCCTGTTGTACTTCTTCAAGAAGTCAATAAAAAAAAATCTCAGAATTATTCACAAATTCAACACTTGCTTGATTACAAGGAGCACACTGCTGCTATGGTCCTGAACTTGATATTTTTTCCACCTGTGATTGTAAGTAGTATTCAATTTAAATGAATTCCACACATATGTTCAAAATTATTTTTAAAAGGTTATTTTCTAGGCAATACAGTATTTGTAAGAAAGACTAATAAGTCAATATTTGAGTATTTTCTATTCATCATTAGTGTTTTTCATCTTTGAGTAAATTAACTTTTTATTGCAGTAAGATTATGATGTTCACAACAAACAGTATGGCTAAAGTACAATAAGAATGCATCTATGATTTTCTAGACTAAAGGAAAGGACCAAAACCCACAACTGTATTTGTTTACAATTTACAGAACACTTCCCAATACATTTTGTTTTGTCCTCACAACAACCCTGGGAGGAAGATGTATTTAGTATCATCATTTTACAACTGGCCAAACAAACTTTTATAAAAGTTATATTATGTATCTGCAATCACAGTGAGTTGACTACTAGGATTAAAACCTCAGTCACCAGATTCTATATCATGTTGGGAAAGGTCAGGTAAAGGTAAAAGTAGCATTTATGGGAAACTTAAAAATGGTATAGACAGGAACAGAGAAAGTGTGGTTAATGAGCACTTTGGCAGCCAAATGGGGAGGATGGACTAAGAATT
Source organism: Balaenoptera acutorostrata (assembly GCF_949987535.1). NCBI lineage: Eukaryota > Metazoa > Chordata > Mammalia > Artiodactyla > Balaenopteridae > Balaenoptera > Balaenoptera acutorostrata. The sequence continues at coordinate 20,474,767 of NC_080081.1, forward strand.
GGTCCTGATATGTCCAGGGAAGGAATATAGGCAATTTGATACAGCATTATACCATGAATCAGAAAACTTGGGTTTATGTCCTCTTTCACTGTGACCTTGACCACATGACATTTAATTTCCCTTGGCAACAGTTTCCACATATACAAAATTTACAGTTTGATCAATATATTCCTCTAAATCAGTCACCACTTTACAACTTCATTTTGGAATGGATATGATTAATAACAAAGCCAATTTTTCAACAATGCAGGGATTATATCTGTTCTATGGTGACAGAGTAATCAGATACATAGTAGAACTTGAGGAGTGACAAAATCTCTCAAAGTATCTATCCCCTTTCACGGATCTTGACATCCATGCATTAGATGTATACATCATTTCAGACATTAAAATATCTACTAGCATACAAGTATTTTCAGCAAGTGATACTACACTATACTATTACTATCCATAAACAACTCTGGTTAGAATAAATGATTTTTGATCATCAGACACTGATTTAGCTAGTTCAAATAAGTCCCAAAAACTGAACAGGAACAAACACCCAGTGATGCTAAAGGATAAAGAATTCAGAATGTTCAATGTTAAACATTTTCTAATTTTCATGGAGTCTCACCTTAACAAAATGAATTTTAAAAAAATTCTTCAAACCTAAGAACCAGAAACTTTCCTTTTCCTAATTATGATTCTGAAACATTTCATGCTCATGGGTGACATATTCACTCGAATGAACAGAAGTTTGATTCTGCCCAATACATTCCACGCGTATCGTCACTGTGACAGCAGACGATTCCTCTTAAATCCTACTGTTATTTGTTCTCTTAATAGATAAATTTACCCACTGCTGTTATATTTTATTTTAGTTTTCAGTAGTCCCCCTTAGCTTCTGTGATTTACTTGTAACATTACTGACTACTCCATCTCGACCATGAGTGTGAGTTACTTTCACTGTTCATCTTGTGCATTTAGATGGGCCTAGTAGGCCCTCTATGCTTCTGACTTCCCAACAATTATAAGCTCAATCAGACCCAAAGTTTCTCCAAAAAAATACATTTTAATACCCCTTTACCCCACTTCATACCCATAAAGATGAAAAGTAAATTAATGGTTACCTTAGGATGGGGTGAGAGAGGAACTGGGAGATATGGGGTGTCTTTTGGGGGTGATGGAAATATTATCAAATTAGATAGTTGCACTAACACACATTAAAAATATATCAAAAACCACTGAATTACAAACTTTAGAATGGTTAAAATGGTGAATTTCCATTTATGCTAATCTCACCTAAAACAAGTATCTAAAACATTTCATCTAAAACAATATATAAATAAAACTGGGCAATGTTCCGAGGCTTGAAGGACCTTGAAAATATGGCACCTGAAGGCAGGAAGCACAACAAAAAAGTGTTAATAGAAGCTGAGGAAAAAATGACCCATGCTGCGAAAAGGTGGAAGTTTGACGACACCGTTACCTACAATAACATGGAAAATAAAGTTTGTATAATGAACTTGTCATTGTGACTAAATAGTTTCAGAGATATTTAGATATCTTAACATCTTCAACCTGCAAGGTGCTAATTGGCTTTTTCTAACTGTCCTAAGGTAATATATGAGAAAAGAGACACAAAATAAGAAGGAATGTAAATGTTTTAGAAGAATTTAGAACTATTAAGGATATTAACGAGTCTTTCCAGTTAAAATATGTTTTTTAAAAAAGAAATGTCTTTTAAGAAAAAGATGAAACTCAGGGTGCTACCACTAAAAAAAAAAAAAAAAGAATAGTCTCAAGATTTTTTAAATACCTCATAAATATTGATGGTGTTATTTCATAGACAATTTCAGCAAAAAAAAAAAAAATTCAGAGAATCTTAAAACATGCCTCTTCAATCTTCTTGTTAGACACAAAGTATTCTAGGAATGCTAAGGGTTTTTTCCACATAAACCTGATTTTCATCCTTATTTATATAAGGATTGGTGCTGGAGAGTTACAGGGAATAAAATGGGATGGGGGCCTCTCAGTTCTCAACTTAGCATAGGCATTTAGCAGTGAGAAGGCTACTTAACTTCTAACAGTATTCGTGAGGAAAAGGAAGAAAGACTCAGAGGTCAGAGCCAAGAGTTGAAGAAAATCCTTTCTAGAAAGCATGGGTATTGATGAAACATGGCTGGCTGGATACCTGAACTACTATGAAACAGTGTCTCCCCAACCTGCAACCCTTTAAACGCAGGTATTTGTTGCAGTTATCCTGCTCTTTTCTCAACATTATATGTTGGATGCTTTTGAGTTCACAAGTTTTTGAGACCAAACAAATGCACCTAAGATGTTAAACACAATGAGCCCATCTATACCTTGACCTTATTTCAATGATGAAATCTTGAACTTTTCAACAATGACATAATTAGAAGAGAGGGAAGGAGGGAACGTATTTTTCACATGGAAATGAATTATTGTGACAAGAGGGTGAACAAAGCTATCTAATTTTTCCTAAATTCTTTCCTTCCCTGTACAAGCCCCAGGATCTAAGATTATGGTGTAACAATCCGATGAAGAGACTGTGACAGAAACGATATTCAGAGACTTCTGATCACAGGCTTTAAAATGATAGGAAGAAGCTGCTTATTTGCATCCAGAAAACTTGATCTTGGGATGCTTCTCTTGGAACCATACCATATGAAGAAGGAACGGAGTGGGAAATAGAGGCAGTCTGGTTGACAGTGCCAGAAGGGCTCCCACAGCATCGACTATAGGTCTGCTGATCTCTGCGCATGACTGCAGCCAAAGCATCATTCAGTAGTGCAGAAGACTCATGTGCACTGAGTCTAGGCACAGATTATAACACATAATAAAACAGCTGTTTTAAGGCACCAACTTTTAGGATTTTATACAGCAGTAAATCATTTAAATATCCACTCACAGCAGAATGTATAAACAAACTGTTTCACAGTCATTCAACAAAATATGAGAATGCATAAATACAGCCATATGGAAGGGACTCACAACCATGATGTTAAATAAAAGAAGCCAGACACAAATTGGTTCATGCTGTTTGCTTCCAATAAGAAATTATTCCAAACCAGGCAAAATTAATCTAGGATGTTAGAAATCAGGATATCAGGTACTCCTGGGAAGAGGCAGTGACTAGAAAGATGAACATGGGGGACCTCTAGGGACCAGGCAATGTGTCAATATTCTTTGTTTTGACCTGGGTGCTGGTTACAAGTGTGTTTTGAGTTATGAAAACTCATCAAGCTGTGTACTATGCTCGGTTAACTTTTCTATATATTTGGTAATATTCAGGAAAATTTATATTTGACTTCAAAACTTGTAGTGGTATAAAATATCATACCTATCCGATTGGCAAAATTTAAAAAGACTGATAAAGCAAAATTGCAGCAAGTATTTGCAAAAACAGAAATATATTTTCACTGCTGGAACATGCACAAACTAATACAACCACTTTAGAAAGAAATTTGGCAATAGATAACATTTGAAAATGTACAAGGCCCACCCAGAACTTTGCAATTCTACTTTCACCTAAATGCCTTAGTGAAGACGGTGCAGGTAGGGGTGCATTAGGAAGTATGTACAGGAATGTTCACTGAAGCATTCAGTAGCATAAGATATTTAGAAAAAGAAAACAACTACTCATCCATAAATAAAAGAATGGTAAAGCAAACTGGAGTATAACTGTAAACTTGAATACTATATGACTATTAAAATGAATAAATTAGAATTCAATATATCAATATGAAGATATCTCAAAAGCACAAAATTTAACTAAGAAAAAGCAAGATGCAGACTGATATAATTTATAAAATATTTAAAACAAAAATACAACACTTTTTTATAACTTTTTATGGATACAAAGACATTTGGTGACTGTATAAAAATACTTTTGTGGGTTACAGTAAAAACAAAAGTCAATATCTTTAAGGAAGGAACAAGAGAACAGAATAGAAGGGAGGAATGCATGGGCGTGAATCGCATCTGTAATATTTAATTCCTAAAAGATAATCTGAAGCACACATGGCAAAATATTAAGATTTGATGATATACTCCTGCTATATAGATAAAAGTAAGTATATACACAGTTTCTCTAACTTAGAAATGTCATTATTTATCAACTATTATGATTTTTGTCTGTCTGCGACATTTGACAATTAAAAATCAGCCTGATATTTCTGATCTTGTGTCAAGATCTGACTTTAAGAAAATATAGATTTTAAGTCTTTAGAGTCAACTTAACAAGAATGTTACTTGACATAACTCTCACTGATTTTTTTTCAAATATTTTGCGGGCATGCCTTTATTTATGCGATCTGTGCGTGAAAAGTGTTCAGTCTGAAAGAAATCAAATCCCTTTGGATTCGAGAATCCCAAAGGAGATATTTAAAAGCTCACAGATAATAACGGACATACCATTTTGTTTACTAAGTGGTATACAACACCTTTATCACTGTTATCATGTCCAAGAGATTGTCTTTGAAATTCAGACAGAACACAGCCTAGACACCACCAAAGTCCTGGTGCATTATTCCCAGTTGTGCTAAATGCCAAAGGAGATCAATGAGTTTTGTGATCTGAATGACCTCTCTGTAGCTCCTGTGTTGGGGCAATTTGTTGTGACATTCAATATTATTCATTCTTTGTTGGTGGTCATGCTCCAGTGTACACCTGAATAAAGTTTCAGTGCTCTATAATTACTTTGACTATTCCTGGGACTACTATTGGCCACCATTATTTGGTTTTTAAAAAAAATCATATTTCCAAAAATCAGAATTACAACATACTGTAACATAGCTGGTTCCTTATAACGCAATTTTTACATCTCAGTACTTAGGTTATAAACTGATAAAAAACAATTTTCTTTTTATATTAACTCTTTTATAAATCTTTGAAAGGACTCTGCCCCAGGAGCTGGAAAATAGGAACTTGAGTATTCATTCATGGAAGTTTATTGAGCTCCTAAGATATGGCAGGTTGTGAAGCACTGTCCTTAAGAAGCTTATAGTCTAGTGAAGCATACAATTAGATAATAGGTGTATTAATATGCAGTTAGTGGCACATACTTCTAGGTAATAGATGCATTACTATACAGTGTAATAAGCACTTTGACAGTGATAAGTGAGGGGTCAATGTGAGGTCATATATAGAAACACTCAAAGGAGATTTTGGGAGCTAGAGCCTGGAATCACAGGGGGAAAAAAAGCAAATGCTCTTTAAGTGGACAGTATTTGAAGGACATACATGTTATCAAGCTTGAACTGACAGCTGAAGGAGAGCTCTAGGATGGCAGAGTGTCATCAAAGTATAAGAGGCAACAGAGCAAACAGGGAAGCAGCATAAAGTTCAACCTTAAATGAATATTCGGTGAATGTGTGAGTGGTATTGATGGGAAGGGAGGGATAAAATAGGGATTAGATTATCACAGGATATTATGAGGGACTGAAAAGAAGTCATTAAATTCTAGAAACAGAATCAACAGATCTTGATTGCAGCAGATTTTGCACCCATATAGTATGCCTTTCTACTCTTTACCAAAGATGAATTATCCAAACACATTGCTAAAGCCAATTCCTTGATTATTGTGCCAGATCCCATCCTCTCTTGCCTACAAATAAAAATTTCCTCCCTCTTCTAAATAATCATTAATTTGCATTTGACAGGATGATTTCCATGAGTATAGAGATACACTATTTTTACTGACATCTTAATAACAAAACCAAAAATGTTCTGTTGCTACCTCAAATCTTTGTTCCCTCTTGTTAGATTATCTTCAAACACTCTGTCAGTTTATACTGCTGTAACAATTAACATTGGGTATAAACCCTGGCCCTTGGTCATGCCATAAGAAAAGTTGGTGGTTCCTCAATCATGCCTTCTACAAGCGCCCAGTCCAAAATTTGACATCCAGCTCTGCTAGTATATCTTCCCTGCCCCAGGATGCAACGGGCAATAAGAAAATCTCACACCTGCTATAAATATTGCCTGAAAACCTGGTCTGTGTACTATGATGGCGTATGGCATTATATGCTCAACATTTGGTTTCAGTTATTTTGACACCTAGTTTTTTTTTTTTCTTTTTTAAATCTATAGCCCAAATGGATCTTATGAAATCTAGATGTATATATCCAAATGCCTATAGGGCATCTACATTTGGATGTCAAACAGACCTAAAACTTAACATTCCCAATGCTATACCCATCTTTTTAACTCCATCCCTCTGAATATACTATTTTTCCTGTGTTCTCTATCCTGATGAATGACAAATGCTACATCCATCCACACAGGGTATCATCACTTGTTCTATCCTACATATCATTAATTCATTCATTTGGTAATTCAAAATATTTATTGTCAACTTGCTATTTTCTAAGCAATGCTTTAGATGGTAGAGCTGTAGCAGTGAACTAAAGAGAGAAGATCTCAGGCCTTAATAAGCTTGTATTTCAGTGATTGAGATGAACAATAAACATCTGGAAATGTCAGTGAAAGCCATTTACTTTCCCAGAGGCAGCTCTCTATTGCCACAAATAGACTTTTACTTCTAGAAGCTACAGAAAATTTTTCTTTGGTATGCTGACCACCATCCCACTATTTTCCACAAATTTCAGTGGATTCAAGTGGAAGCTTTTAAAATGGTCTTGAACTTTTCTTATTAGTCTTGCAGGGAGAAGGAAGCACTCCTTTCTTCCTCCTTGGAACGTCTTCCTAATTTCCGACGACTCCTCCACCCGTCCGTCAGTCTCTTTCAGAGCTTGGAGGGGTTTGGTCTGCTTTGGTCTCAAAAACAGTTTTTTGACACCTCCTCAGTTTATCATGTCCACATTCTTAAACATGTAACTTTGGAAAATGACTGTAGTTGCCACCATTTTTAAAATAAGTTGTAACAGAGAAAGAATGTGTTAGATAAAAGACACGGATGTAACTGCTACAGAAATGTGTCTAAAGCAATGGGCTTTTAAAGGGTCCAACCACTGGGGAAGGCAGTATTTTAGAAATCGTTATTGTTGTATTCTACCTTATTCATTGGTACTGCTATTTGCCTCTAGTGGCTTGGAGATAGCACAATAAATGTTATTTGAGGTGCACTGTATAAATCACTTTTGAATTTGTACACTTTGGGAGAGTAGAAATCACTCCAATTCCCCTCTTGCCACCAAAACCTGAAATGTTTTCCCTAATTCTCCAGAACATTCACATATTCTACTGGATATTCATGTAGATGAAAAATATGTTTTCATAAAAATACTTTTATGAAAGTATTTCTAAAAATACTTTTCTAAGCAACATTTAAATCTATATAATAAAATTATTTTTGCAGAGCTTAATAATTACAAAATATGCAACAAATTCAACTACTACATCAAATGAAGAAATATAGCACTTTGCTTTGTTCAAAATTATACTAATATTTTTTCATTGTGTCAAGAAAATGTGTTATTTTGTTAATGATGCCAGTGGCTTGAAATTTACCTTATAGCATTCCTATCACATTTATAGTTAGACTACTTGTAGGTGTAAGTACATGATGACTTTGTTATGTCTCCTAAGCTAGTCAGGACACAAATTTAAGAAGTAAATGGAACCCATATTACTTAACTGCAAATTACTCTCCTTTTATTTCAATTTATGTTATATTTAAGAAACTGGAGCAACTGTTAAAATGTATTAGATTGTGGTTTTGATTTGTGTGTCTCTAACGACTAATAATGTGGACCATTTTTCCATGTGCTTATTGGCCATTTGTATATTATTTGAAGAAACGTCTATGCCTTTATCCATTTTTAAGTGGGTTATTTGTCTCTATATTGTTCACGTAATACTGAACAATATATTTTTATATACTTAATACACATTTATACGTAATACATATATTAATATTTTATATATTTAATGTATAGTTACATATTCTAGATACTAGATTCATCAGATATATTCCTTGAAAATACATTTTCTTATTTTATAAGTTGTCTTTTCACTTTCTATTTGTGTTCTTTGATGCACAAAAATTTGCTGTGACATGAAATATTTTTTTAGGTCAATGCCTTTTTCGAAGCTATACAATATGGCAAGAATTGTATTGATTTTTAAATTATCTAAAAGTAAATTTTCTCAGAGATTTACAGCTATGTTTGACTTTATAGGTAAAGCAGGTGTTTGTCTAACTGTCCCCTTTAAAAGAAACACATAATAAATGTTTTTATTTAACAAATTAATAATTTGAGCTTTAGAGAACTGTGTATCTTTTTATATCAACTTCTTACAGAGTATAAAAGTCATTTTTATTCATATTAAATTCAAATAAATACACCTTTAAAATAAAGGCCCTTTCTTTAACGGAGGGTAAGCTCAATTAAAAGAGATCGTAGGGGCTTCCCTGGTGGCGCAGCGGTTGAGAGTCTGCCTGCTAATGCAGGGGACACGGGTTCGCGCCCTGGTCTGGGAGGATCCCACATGCCGCGGAGCGACTGGGCCCGTGAGCCACAACTACTGAGCCTGCGCGTCTGGAGCCTGTGCTCCGCAACAAGAGAGGCCGCGATAGTGAGAGGCCCGCGCACCGCGATGAAGAGTGGCCCCCACTCGCCACAACTAGAGAAAGCCCTCGCACAGAAATGAAGACCCAACATAGTAATGAATCAATCAATAAATAAATCTTTAAAAAAAAAAAAAAAAAAAAAAAAGAGATCGTAGTAGAGGCCAGATTTGCGATTATGAACATGGGAATCTATCCAGGGCAGGAAATGGGGAGAGAAAGGGCAGAGTGGGGAACAAATGCCAAACACGGTCCTTCCCCCCCCAAAAAGCCATGCAAAGTCTTTAAAATAGATCACTGTGAAGACAAAACATTTCTAGAAGCTATAGTCACCTAATCTTATATACCACTATTCTCCATTTCTACTTTATACCTACACTTCATTAGGTCATGCATTGCATGGAATTATTTTTTTTTAACTGACAATAGCAGAAAAAGCTTTCCCCTCTGTGCAATCTATTTTGAAATGACAAAAAAGACTTTGAAGATACATATATTACTCCCGATATAACTGTGCAACACAGTAGATGCTAGCCATTGTGGCTAGTTAAATTTATATTTAAATTAATTAAAATAAAACAAAACGTTCTCCCCCAGTCACACTAGCCATATATCAAGCACTCAATAGCTGCGCATGGTTAGTGACTACCGCAATGGACAGTGCAGTTATTAAGAGTTTCCATCATTGAGGAAAACTCTCTTGGATAGCACTGTTCAAGGTTATCAGAGTTTTAATATGCCTTACTTTAACCAACTAAATTATTGCCATTCTATGTGGGAAATAATTGAGAAATTACTAAGAAAATGAAATATATAAACCTGTCGGGGAGGAAGAGATTTTCCTCTACCCTCCTACATTCTTCTGGCTGGTCTAAGAATAAAGTTGACATGAGACACATGAACAGGATAAAATTAAACAGAAGTTTAATAACATATATACATGGGAGAGACCCAGGAAAACTGAGCAACTCGCCAAAATGGCCAAAATACTCATTTTAAGTACCACCTTCAGCTAAGGAGAAAAGAGGATATTGGAGGTAGTGGTTTGGGATGTCAAGTGGAAGGAAGACAATACACATGGAGGTGAAAAAGCAAATGAGTGGTAAACAAATGTTTGCTGGGCTAGGCGGAGACCATGGGGCACAGAAAGGAACAGACTTTGCCAGGTTCCACCCTATCTACACACCTAGTTCATACTACAGTTATCTATCGTGATAGTTCCCTTCCTGAAACAGGTTTTCTATCTACATTCTTTTAGGCAGTTAAGGGAGAGGTCACATTTTTTTTTTTCCTGAGTCTTTTGGGCCTTGATTGTTTTCAGCTTGAAATAATGTGCATGCCAAAATAATATTTTGAGGTGGCAAATTTTGCTCCCCTAAAAACCTTATTATGGTATTTATTGGGAAACACATTTAGAAACATTAGGAAAATATATCAGTTTAATTTTCAGACTTTCATGTATTGTCATATATTCTATAGCCCGATATTTCTAAAAGCATTGCAAATGTGAGGGTGCTTTTTATATTTAATAAAATTGAATATAATCAAGGATATTTGCAATGTATTTGAATAACTTAAAAATTACACACATACACACATACATTATATATATATATACATATATATATATAAGTTCTCAAAATAAGTTAACATGCATAAATCAATTACTAATTCTAGAAAATAGAAGGAACATTATAAATGAGTTTAGATACGGTTTTGTGAAAGAATCCACAATTTCTAAGATTGCTTGTCACTCCCCAGCTGTTGCTTTTCAAATGTATCAGGGTTCAAATACAAAGAGAAACAAAACTAAAAGAAAATAGAATATTAACATTTCTTTTTTTTTTTACTGCACAAATCCCCCAAATCATTTTAAAAATAGAAGACCACATGTAGATATTCTTCTGGATCCAAATTCTTGAATGCATAAGTAACTAGTCATGAGAGAATTTGTTGAATTTGCATTAAATTGTTCAAGCCAGTAGGGTGCACACATTTTGCATTCCAAAAATATCCAAATATAGTTTTCAATAATGGGTAATATCCTGCATTGATCACTTAATATTATATAAATATACAGGCTACATTTAGCTTTAGGAAATGCACCCAACTCACCACACACACACACACACACACACACACACTCTCTCTCTCTCTCTCTCTCTCTCTCTCTCTCTCTCTCTCAATATTTCCTGAGTATAACCTTTGTTCATTAGTTAGAGGACTGCCATTTCTTAGAATTGTTCATAGCAGGGAAAGTTTATTTTCCCTATCGTTTTTATTTTATCTCCTTATATTTAATAATTAATTTTCTCAGATCAAGTCTTATAGAAAAATAAAATAGTCCTCTATCTATAGAGTGAGTTGAGGACTGTTCCTTAGGAGTTTTGTTATTCAATTGATCTCTGGAGTTGATTCTCCTGATCTGAACGACTAAACGGATTCTCCATTTCTCCTATTGGCTTATATCAAACATACCCACAGGTCTAATTATTGTACAATTTTAGGACCTCCTAAATATCTCCAAAGAATATCTTACATTCTGCCTTTAGGTAATATATTTTTCAACTCCACTCCAAGGAGAAATAGTTTATGAAATCTCTCCAACAAAACTAGTTTGCTAGGAGCAAGTATAGTTTGAAGAGTAAACTAGAGAGATTAGTCTAAAACACTGAGAATTGCCTTATGAGGACATGTCAGAAATGATCATAAAATAGGGAGTCTTGGGTAATGAGAGGATAACTAGTAAAGAAAGTAGAGAGAAAGAAAAATAGGACAAGACAAGATAAAAAGAAGATTTGGACTTTTCCAATGATTAGTCCCACTAATTTCAGGCTTTACCTTATAGAATCAGATTTCCATTTTTTTCAATTTCATTTTTATTTCAAATATATAAAATTTAGTAAAATCAAAATTTTGCTTAAAGACTTATAATTTTAATATATGAGTCTGTCACTTGAGATGTTAAATAAGACTTAAGGAAAGGCTATATATATTTTTTCCAGATTTGTCCTTTCCTCATATATCTAATATCACTAGTCAACTATTCATCATTGCATTCCATCACTTTGTGTCCTCTAGCATCCTATTTCGACTACAGCAAGTAATCCAGCAATGTTTCAATAAATATTGCTTTTTCTACCATCAATTATTAACTATACCTTTTCTAGTTCTTTGTATAGCCAATATAAAATATTTGTTCAAAGTGATTATTTCATAGGGATTATTCTTTTATTATTATTTGGCAAATATTTTTGAACGCTAAGTTTGTGCTATGTACTTGATGTATATAAAAAACTAAGAATGATCACTGATCTCTAATATCTCCAGTAGATTATATCCAACTCAGGAGGATATGTGCTAAATAATTTTACTTTTGACAATATGGTTCCCTACTAAAGAATCTCATTGTTTATACAGCAATGGCATCAATGTTTACACTTTCTATTTTAAATTATCACATTGAACTCACTAACCAATTGCCACACAGCCAATGGGACTTCACGGATCGTAATGCACTCATCCTTATATTTGTTGGAATGCTTTCAGGTGCATGTAACATAAAACTATCTCAACTGAATTTTAAAGGTAAGGAAGTATTTTCTCTAACACAGCAAGAAGTTCAAAGGTAAGTGTTATCAGAGTTCTTAACTATCAATGATAGTATTAAAGTCTCAGTTTCTTTCAATCTACTCTGTCAGAAGTTTTGCTGCTGTCATCTTCTAAGGATGGCTGCTGTTGTTTCAGGTCAATGTTTATGGAAGGAGAGGGAGTCAGGGAGAGAAGAACACTCCTCCAAAGTGCTTGGGTCTTCTTATCAGTGACAAAAAGCTTTTTAGAAGTTTGCCAATTGTGTTCTTTTCATATTACAGGTGAGAATTATATTATAGTTCCACTCCTAAACCAATTCATGATGAGAGTAATGGGACCAGCACACACATCTTAGACCAAAAGGATTTTATTTCATGGACCGAGTTCTACTTCTCTGGAGGATTATGGCCACATGGAGTAGAGTGGATTCTTAAGAACAAAACAAAACAAATGAAAACTTATTAAAATTATGTCTTGACTGAGGAAGGAAAGAGGAAGGATATACTTGGTAGTGAAGTCAGGCAACAGCAAGTTCTTGTACCTTCTAATCTGTCACATATCCTCCATCTGGCAGGTCTTAACTAGACCATCTGTTTTATAGTTGGAAAGTGCTGAGAGGGTCTTTTTATCCTGCCTAAAACTACAGACAAAAATGATCTAATCATTCTGTCACCAATAAGACTATTTTCCTAGACACCAGTATTCTCAACCATTGAAGCTTTTTTTAAAAATAATTTTTCGTTCCAAAATATCTTCTCAAACCTCTCACAGCTGTAGAGCAAAGAAAAACATAGCCTTACTTAATATGCGAAGATTGTAACACAAATTACTGCTATTTCTTAATACACTTTAATTTTATAAAGTTAAAATTCTTATATCTGCTTCATTGGTAAAGAAGTTGGGATTCAGGGAGTATAATAATTTGCCTAATAGCTTCATTCCTCTATCAAAATATTTCCCTTTTTTGGTGTATACAAGGCAAGGGATTATTTACAGGGCACGGGTCCTTGCTAAACACACAGAAGCAGCAGTTAGTGTGACACAGCTAGTGAACATCAGATCTGAAACTTGAACTCAAATTCTCTCATCAACTTCTATGCTCTTCCAGGACAACATTATACACAGAAATCATTATTACTGGAGGTTCATGGGCTGACTATTTCCACCAAAAATTACCTTGAATTAATTAGGAAATTTCTACGGTGAAGACACTGCGAACAAAGAACAAAGGAGCGTTCCTCACCACCCAGTTCTATAAGGGTTGACTCATAACCCACTGCAGTTGCCCACTGACAGTGCAACCTAAGAGGAAGTCAGGATGAAAAACAGGATGAGGCACTCTGTACTTTGGATCAACAGGCCCTTAGATAGTTAGATGCACATCTCAGGAAGAATTTCAATGACCTCAGATTCTTGCATCTTCCCATACGTAGAAAAGCACTAAAATCATTAACTTGAGACATCTGTTCTTTGTGATTAGCAGTGATCTAAGATGTATCCTTGACTGCATGTATTTCTTAGCAAAAAAAAAAAAATAATCATATATAAATTGGCCTCTCCCCTACCTCTTCGGAGCACCTCCTCAAAGCTACCTGAGTTGCTGTCTTTCAGGCTATCATCCTCAGTAAGACCCGGAATAAAACTTAAACTCACAGCTCTTACGTTGTGTGTTTTTCTTTAAGTCAACAATACAGAAAGAGTAGGATAGAGGCAGTCACAAGAGGTCATCAGTCCCATTCTAAAAACCAAACCATGTTTGACAAGTTAGAGAAGCATTGTTTTTTTCTCAGAGAGCTGACAATAAATAAGAAGCCTTGGAGAACTAAGTGGCAGGAGTGAGAAGCCTCATATGAGAGAACAGACTGATGACTTCTCTTCACACTGAGAGGGCAATGAGAGAATCAATCAATCGGGTATAATAAAAAAACAGAAAACACATAGTCGAACTTGTAATGACTCTGTGCATGTATGACAGAATCCTGAGGTTCTCCAGCCAAAATGTGACAACTAGGCAATATTTTCCTAGGATCTTCCCCAAGTGATTGGGAGCAGTATGCCAAAGATGGGGCTCAGGGCAGAAGATCTGAGAGACATCTTCCCTCATGAAGCTGTGGCTTCCCCAAGCGTGAGGTAAACTTATATTATTGAGTCAGAAGAGGAAACCTTAGAGAAATCCCACGTGAGACCTTATACCTAAGGAGGCAATTATCATCGTTTATGTATAACTTAATTTTTGCACTTATTTTTCTCCTGCTTTATAACAAGAATCAGTTACCAATTATATACTTTATGCCAGGCACTGTGCTACATGTTGAAAAACATTATATTATAAAACTAACATAATTACTCCAAGAACTCAATGTAAAAACTGAGACTTAGAGGATTTAAGTCTTGCCCAGAATCATGAACTAGTAACCAGCAGAATCACAGTTTGAAGCTATGACAGGCCATAATATCTGTGCTTTGCTCTGAATAATTCAGAAATACTGCACCCTCCACAATATTTGATATCCTTATATATATGAACAAATTAATAATATAGTATTGTATATTCATACATATGATACAAATTAATGTGCTAATGTATTAAAAATGGGTCCATATTTTAAATCTTCTAATATCACTTATGTTTCTTAGCAGATTAATATTATACAACTGTAATAAGTATTCAGAGGTTTATTTTTTTGAACATGTAATTAGTGTTTGTTTAGTATAAAATATGGAATTGTAAACTTTAAATTAAATGAAATACATCTTTTTTTTTTCCTGTAATGTCTGAAACATTTATATTAACATATTTCCATACATATTTCCATACAAATACAAATATAAGATTTTTAGAAATTTCATGTAATGTCTGAAACATTTGTATTAACATATTTCCATACATATTTCCATACAAATACAAATATAAGATTTTTAGAAATTTCATGTAATGTCTGAAACATTTATATTAACATATTTCCATACAAATAACCCAATGAAAGTTTAGTATTAGTTGTTTTGTTTGTTTTTTTATACTGCAGGTTCTTATTAGGCATCAGTTTTATACACATCAGTGTATACATGTCAATCCCAATCGCCCAATTCAGCACACCACCATCCCCACCTCACCGCAGTTTTCCCCCCTTGGTGTCCATATGTCCATTCTCTACATCTGTGTCTCAACTTCTGCCCTGCAAACTGGCTCATCTGTACCATTTTTCTAGGTTCCACATACATGCATTAATATACGATATTTGTTTTTCTCTTTCTGACTTACTTCACTCTGTATGACAGTCTCTAGATCCATCCACTTCTCAACAAATGACTCAATTTCGTTCCTTTTTATGGCTGAGTAATATTCCATTGTATATATGTACCACATCTTCTTTAGCCATTCGTCTGTTGATGGGCATTTAGGTTGCTTCCATGACCTGGCTATTGTAAATAGTGCTGCAATGAACATTCGGGTGCATGTGTCTTTTTGAATTACGGTTTTCTCTGGGTATATGCCCAGTAGTGGGATTGCTGGGTCATATGGTAATTCTATTTTTAGTTTTTTAAGGAACCTCCATATTGTTCTCCATAGTGGCTGTATCAATTTACATTCCCACCAACAGTGCAAGAGGGTTCCCTTTTCTCCACACCCTCTCCAGCATTTGTTGTTTGTAGATTTTCTGATGATGCCCATTCTAACAGGAGTGAGGTGATACCTCATTGTAGTTTTGATTTGCATTTCTCTAATAATTAGTGATGTTGAGCATCTTTTCATGTGCTTCGTGGCCGTCTGTATGTCTTCTTTGGAGAAATGTCTATTTAGGTCTTCTGCCCATTTTTGGATTGGGGTGTCTGTTTCTTTGATATTGAGCTGAATGAGCTGTTTATATATTTTGGAGATTAATCCTTTGTCAGTTGATTCATTTGCAAATATTTTCTCCCATTCTGAGGGTTGTCTTTTCGTCTTGTTTATGGTTTCCTTTGCTGTGCAAAAGCTTTGAAGTTTCATTAGGTCCCACTTGTTTATTTTTGTTTTTATTTCCATTACTCTAGGAGGTGGATCAAAAAAGATCTTGCTGTGATTTATGTCAAAGAATGTTCTTCCTATGTTTTCCTCTAAGAGTTTTATAGTGTCCAGTCTTATATTTAGGTCTCTAATCCATTTTGAGTTTATTTTTGTGTATGGTGTTAGGGAGTATTCTAATTTCATTCTTTTACATGTAGCTGTCCAGTTTTCCCAGCACCACTTATTGAAGAGACTGTCTTTTCTCCATTGTATATCTTTGCCTCCTTTGTCATAGATTAGTTGACCATAGGTGCGTGGGTTAATCTCTGGGCTTTCTATCTTGTTCCATTGATCTATGTTTCTGTTTTTGTGCCAGTACCATATTGTCTTGATTACTGTAGCTTTGTAGTATAGTCTGAAGTCAGGGATTCTGATTCCTTCAGCTCCATTTTTTTGCCTCAAGACTGCTTTGGCTATTCGGGGTCTTTTGTGTCTCCATACAAATTTTAAGATGATTTGTTCTAGCTCCGTAAAAAATGCCATTGGTAATTTGATAGGGATTGCATTGAATCTGTAGATTGCTTTGGGTAGTATACTCATTTTCACAATGTTGATTCTTCCAATCCAAGAACATGGTATATCTCTCCATCTGTTGGTATCATCTTTAATTTCTTTCATCAGTGTCTTATAGTTTTCTGCATACAGGTCTTTTGTCTCCCTAGGTAGGTTTATTCCTAGGTATTTTATTCTTTTTGTTGCAATGGTAAATGGGAGGGTTTCCTTAATTTCTCTTTCAGATTTTTCATCATTAGTGTATAGGAATGCAAGGGATTTCTGTGCATTAATTTTGTAACCTGCAACTTTACCATATTCATTAATTAGCTCTAGCAGTTTTCTGGTGGCAGTTTTAGGATTCTCTATGTATAGTATCATGTCATCCGCAAACAGTGACAGTTTTACTTCTTCTTTTCCGATTTGTATTCCTTTTATTTCTTTTTCTTCTCTGATTGCCGTGGCTAGGACTTCCAGAACTATGTTGAATAATAGTGGTGAGAGTGGACATCCTTGTCTCGTTCCTGATCTTAGAGGAAATGCTTTCAGTTTTTCACCATTGAGAATGATGTTTGCTGTGGGTTTGTCATATATGGCCTTTATTATGTTGAGGTAGGTTCCCTCTATGCCCACTTTCTGGAGAGTTTTTATCATAAATGGGTGTTGAATTTTGTCAAAAGCTTTTTCTGCATCTATTGAGATGATCATATGGTTTTTATTCTTCAATTTGTTAATATGGTGTATCACATTGATTGATTTGCGTATATTGAAGAATCCTTGCATCCCTGGGATAAATCCCACTTGATCGTGGTGTATGATCCTTTTAATGTGTTGTTGGATTCTGTTTGCTAGTATTTTGTTGAGGATTTTTGCATCTATATTCATCAGTGATATTGGTCTGTAATTTTCTTTTTTTGTAGTGTCTTTGTCTGGTTTTGCTATCAGGGTGATGGTGGCCTCATAGAATGAGTTTGGGAGTGTTCCTTCCTCTGCAATTTTTTGGAAGAGTTTGAGAAGAATGGGTGTTAGCTCTTCTCTAAATGTTTGATAGAATTCACCTGTGAAGCCATCTGGTCCTGGACTTTTGTTTGTTGGAAGATTTTTAATCACAGTTTCAATTTCATTACTTGTGATTGGTCTGTTCATATTTTCTGTTTCTTCCTGATTCAGTCTTGGAAGGTTATACCTTTCTAACAATTTGTCCATTTCTTCCAGGTTGTCCATTTTATTGGCATAAAGTTGCTTGTAGTAGTCTCTTAGGATGTTTTGTATTTCTGCGGTGTCTGTTGTAACTTCTCCTTTTTCATTTCTGATTTTATTGATTTGAGTCCTCTCCCTCTTTTTCTTGATGAGTCTGGCTAATGGCTTATCAATTTTGTTTATCTTCTCAAAGAACCAACTTTTAGTTTTATTGATCTTTGCTATTGTTTTCTTTGTTTCTATTTCATTTATTTCTGCTCTGATCTTTATGATTTCTTTCCTTCTGCTAACTTTGGGTTTTGTTTGTTCTTCTTTCTCTAGTTTCTTTAGGTGTAAGGTTAGATTGTTTACTTGAGATTTTTCTTGTTTCTTTAGGTAGGCTTGTATAGCTATAAACTTCCCTCTTAGAACCGCTTTTGCTGCATCCCATAGGTTTTGGGTCGTCGTGTTTTCATTGTCATTTGTCTCTAGGTATTTTTTTATTTCCTGTTTGATTTCTTCAGTGATCTCTTGGGTATTTAGTAACGTATTGTTTAGCCTCCATGTGTTTGTGTTTTTTACGTTTTTTTCCCTGTAATTCATTTCTAATCTCATAGCGTTGTGGTCAGAAAAGATGCTTGATATGATTTCAATTTTCTTAAATTTACTGAGGCTTGATTTGTGACCCAAGATGTGATCTATCCTGGAGAATGTTCCGTGTGCACTTGAGAAGAACGTGTAATCTGCCGTTTTTGGATGGAATGTCCTATATATATCAAATAAATCTATCTGGTCTATTGTGTCATTTAAAGCTTCTGTTTCCTTATTTATTTTCATTTTGGATGATCTGTCCATTGGTGTAAGTGAGGTGTTAAAGTCCCCCACTATTATTGTGTTACTGTCGATTTCCTCTTTTATAGCTGTTAGCAGTTGCCTTATGTATTGAGGTGCTCCTATGTTGGGTGCATATATATTTATAATTGTTATATCTTCTTCTTGGATTGATCCCTGGATCATTATGTAGTGTCCTTCCTTGTCTCTTGTAACATTCTTTATTTTAAAGTCTATTTTATCTGATATGAGTATAGCTAATCCAGCTTTCTTTTGATTTCCATTTGCATGGAATATCTTTTTCCATCCCCTCACTTTCAGTCTGTATGTGTCCCTAGGTCTGAAGTGGGTCTCTTGTAGACAGCATATATATGGGTCTTGTTTTTGTATCCATTCAGCCAGTCTATGTCTTTTGGTTGGGGCATTTAATCCATTCACGTTTAAGGTAATTATCGATATGTATGTTCCTATGACCATTTTCTTAATTGTTTTGGGTTTGTTTTTGTAGGTCCTTTTCTTCTCTTGTGTTTCCCACTTAGAGAAGTTCCTTTAGCATTTGTTGTAGAGCTGGTTTGGTGGTGCTGAATTCTCTTAGCTTTTGCTTGTCTGTAAAGCTTTTGATTTCTCCATCAAATCTAAATGAGATCCTTGCTGGGTAGAGTAATCTTGGTTGTAGGTTCTTCCCTTTCATCACTTTAAGTATATCATGCCACTCCCTTCTGGCTTGCAGAGTTTCTGCTGAGAAATCAGCTGTTAACCTTATGGGAGTTCCCTTGTATGTTATTTGTCGTTTTTCCCTTGCTGCTTTCAGTAATTTTTCTTTGTCTTTAATTTTTGCCACTTTGATTACTATGTGTCTCGGCGTGTTTCTCCTTGGGTTTATTCTGTATGGGACTCTCTGCGCTTCCTGGACTTGGGTGGCTATTTCCTTTCCCATGTTAGGGAAGTTTTCGACTATAATCTCTTCAAATATTTTCTCTGGTCCTTTCTCTCTCTCTTCTCCTTCTGGGACCCCTATAATGCGAATGTTGTTGCGTTTAATGTTGTCCCATAGGTCTCTTAGGCTGTCTTCATTTCTTTTCATTCTTTTTTCTTTAGTCTGTTCCGCAGCAGTGAATTCCACCATTCTGTCTTCCAGGTCACTTATCCGTTCTTCTGCCTTAGATATTCTGCTATTGATTCCTTCTAGTGTAGTTTTCATTTCAGTTATTGTATTGGTCATCTCTGTTTGTTTGTTCTTTAATTCTTCTAGGTCTTTGTTAATCATTTCTTGCATCTTCTCAATCTTTGCCTCCATTCTTATTCCGAGGTCCTGGATCATCTTCACTATCATTATTCTGAATTCTTTTTCTGGAAGGTTGCCTATCTCCACTTTATTTAGTTGTTTTTCTGGGGTTTTTTCTTGTTCCTTCATTTGGTACATAGCCCTCTGCCTTTTCATCTTCTCTGTCTTTCTGTAACTGTGGTTTTTGGTCCACAGGCTGCAGGATTGTAGTTTTTCTTGCTTCTGTTGTCTGCCCTCTGGTGGTTGAGGCTATCTAAGAGGCTTGATGGGAGGCTCTGGTGGTGGGTAGAGCTGACTGTTGCTGTGTCTGAAATACATCTTTATGTCCTTAGAGACAGTATTTCCATTTCAATTTATTTTGACAGCAAAAGTGATTAAAATATTAGAACACATGCTGGCATTATACAAGTGCTACAATAATATTTATTTGATTCAGAAAATTCACCCCCAGGGTTTTTTGTTTGTTTGTTTTTCTTCCAATAGTAACAGATTACCGTGCCATCGGTAGCAAACGATTTGAGGAACTGTTAATCATCTAATCAATTTGACTCAGTAGGAATTAGGAACACAATTAAACACGTAAAGCTAAAAATAAAGCTGATATAGCAAGGGCCTGAAAAATTTGCTATTTTTACCTAAGTTATCATTTGTTTCTTGTACCTGTGCAGGGTGTTACACACAACTTCTTAAATTAATCTCTACAATGTAAGGTAAAAATAATATTCATGTTAGTCAAAGTTAATCTTGGCTCATTAGCGAACTGAATTTTAAATGCCTTAAGCCAGAAAAATAGATTAAAAGAAGAAAAAAGAAAGACATTTATTAAAAGAATGCAAGTAAAGGATCCAGCGGTATTTCATTGAACTCAAGGGCAGGCAGTACATTCAGACCTCCTGAGTGCTGAGAACTGAGATGCGGAAATCCATCAAGGATCAAAGCTTTCACATCATCAGTCTCTCTCTCTCTCTCTACCCCTGGAGCCACATGACCTCTCATCTCTACAACAGTCTGTAGGTCTCCTTCATTCTTCTCTCTGTAGACTGGCTTTCTCTACTCATCAGTACACCAACACAGCTCTGCAATTTACATCATCTTGATTCCCAACGCAAATGGAGATTTACAAAATTACTGAATGTCAACTTTAAGTTCCTGAGACTATAATATAATTGGGTAAATAAAGATATAACCCTTTACTATGGTTGATATATTAGATTTTAGATTTTATAGCCATTAGTTGGGAGAAAGGAAGCATTCTCACCATTAGACCAATACAGTAGACAATACTACATCCAAATATTTTGGACATATATGGTTTAAGCCACTGTTAACAAACCTTTCAACTGCCAAACAAGCATTAGAAATGATCAGTTCTTTACTTTGTGTGTAGAGTTACCTCTTTTCTACTGAATAATTTGAAAAAAAAATAGAAACTGATAAGGTATCCCCAAAAAGGAAACAGAGCTTTGAGTTTCAGAAGGCAAATATCTGAAATACATGAAATATTAATATATACCCAAAACAATGAATTTGGAGTATTTCTTGAATCTGTATTCTTCACTTCAGAGGGGATAAAAACTCTCTCATTTATAGGTGACAAGTAGTAGGCTAGATGAATGTCCTTGCCAAGAGTCCTTGGTACTGTCCCTTCAAGACTGAGCATCATAGAGAGTCAGGCTAGAGATATGAGAAAATGCCTAGTCAAGCAGTGGAATCTGATGCCTCCCTTTATGGAGCAAAAAAGACTTAGCCAGCTTTCCCACAATCCCCTTTTTCAACAGAGAGGAGGCCAAACCACGATGTTCAAAACACCAAAAACAAAATGTAAATCCAAAAAGTCTGCAAAGAGTAAGAGTGGTCATCTTCAAATGAATAAGAATAATTGTTCCCAGTATTTCCATTGGCAAATATGTGCAAGAGGATGAAATGGCATAAACAGGATTTTGTTTTAAGTATGACGCCTATGATCATATCTTGAAATATATACATATTTACACACTAGATAATATGTTCAGACTACAGAGAATATCTCAAGAAATTCCAAATAAGATCAATTAGCTAGGTGTAACATCCAATGACCTCAATGTATTAATGCAATATAAATAGAAAATAACAATAAACTAATCAAATATACCTACCTGTGAACTGTTAAAATTTTTTATGTTTGATTTTTGAATGATAAAAACAGAAATAAAAATAGAAAAGACAGAAATGAAATATATATAGAAAGTAGATTTAAAATACTTGGAGTGAACCTTTTCCTTATAGTTCAGGACACATCTCATTTAGATATGGGAAAAAAATAGATAAAAATCAAAACTGAAAAATTTTATAGAAGACAAAATAGAAAATGTACCTAATAAAATTCCAATAGAAAATGACTAGATGCCAAAAGAATGTGACCACAAAGCAAATGGAAACAGAAACCTAATGATTTAAAATTCTATAAAAGAAATTCAAAGAACTTTCCAAGCTTTGGAAGGACACAAATCAGAATATAAACAAATTCTGATATTTTGCAGCTAGACAGGCAGGAGGACATGAAATGGGAGCTGACACATATCATAAAAGAACTGGAAAAAATACACTTTTTTTTTTTCAGAAGTAAGAAGTAAATTCAAAGGAACCTGATCAGATATGTATGTGTATACAGAAGCCAAAATATGAAGAAAGTGATAAAATTTGAAAAACAACATTTGGTAATTCCTCATGAAATAATTTTTTCAAGAAATAATAAGGAATAAAATTATTGAGTGAATACTTCATGGAGAACTTCAAAATGGAAACATAAGGCTGTCATCTCCTGAACCACTAGTAAATCTCAGATTCTCTAAAAATGGACAACAAATATTCTGTTTCCTGATATAGAACAATATGAATCTCAGAGGAATATCTTTGAAGTGTTCATGTCAAATTTGTAAAGCAAATATCTAGAATTAACTTCAAATTTTAGCAAATACAGAGAAGAGAGAAACAAGTTAAATGACAATCAGAGAACAAGCAGAAACACAATGTGGTATGTTCTAAAGGGAAATTTAACAGGTTTCCACGTTAAGAAAAAAATTAGACGTAGAACATCTAACAACTAAATGTGGTACGTGGACCTTGTTTAAATCCTTACTAAAATAAATCCACTCTAGATAACAGTTCAGAGAAAATGAGAAAAAAATGTGATAACAGAACAACAGCATCATGGTTATATGGTAAAAAATTATCTACGACCTGAAAAACACATATTGAAGTATATATGGGTCAAGGTGTGACCTATGGGGATATGTTTAAAATTCATTACAGAAAAAAAAGGACAAGTAAAGCAAACGAAGAAAAATTAATTTTTCCATCTTTGTGTCATGCATATATGGGGTTTAATTCACTATTTTTCCTATTTCCCTATTTGATCGTTTTAACAGAAAATGATAGACAAGTAAAGGTGACTAAAAAAATACCTTGTGGGTTATGGCCTAAGTAGTTTACAAATAAAATATTACAGCTTTAAGTAGATTTCTTAGAAAGAAATGGACAAAATTTTAATATCAGGAATCTATGAAAAGACCAACAAAATAAAACAAACTAAAAAAACGGAAGTAACAAATTTGCAAAGATATGATGAGAAATTAAGGTATTTGCTGCTAATCAAAATTGTAGTGTTATTAATTAAAACTTAACTTGGCTCTTTGAAAAGATAAAAATATATACATAACCTTAGGAAGTTTGAGAAAAATATATAACATAATGTATAAATGCATGCATTAATTTATAAGGTACATATTTAAAAGTTAAGCTAATAGTGCAAATACCTGTACTCCAATACATTTGTGATTATACAGTATATGGATTATTGCCTATTAAATTGTAATTTACAATAATGAGGTCAAACAAAATAGAGGCAGAACAGGAAATAAACCTAGAAGAAAATGGCAAGGCACTACAAGTTCAAATCCTAAAATCCACTGGGTCAACATGACTTATTTAACTCATTAATTCATTTTGTAAAGTTAGGCTAATGTGGCTTCAAAATTAAACAAGTCACACATTATTAAAACCAAAAATGTCACTTAATAAAGCTGAAAAATTTTTAAATACCATATTATACAATCATACCTAAGTAAGAATAATTCCAAAATTTCATGGGTATTTTATTTTATGACATATTAATCCCAGTTTAAAAACTTCAGATTGAGAACCTGCTGGAATTTATACTCACACAAATAGTTCACAAAAAGAATGAAAAAGATGTACTAAAGTATATGCTACAAATATAAAAGTTCATGTATACCCTCATGTAAGTCAATTAAGGGAATTATCTGTGTTCAGAAACTCTTAAATGTATCTGGAAGAGGCAAATCAAGGAAAAGACTTACCTTGAGGCTGCCTCTTTCGAGGGGAGACCCATGTGTGCCACCTGTGCTCTCAGCCTGGTTAGGGCGCACACTGGAAACAGTGAGCCCAGCTCCATCCGATGTTGCCACAAACACATGTTCTGAAAAATCCAAATTTTTAAGACAATAAATTGATTTTTATCAAGTCTTTAAGAAAGTAGTATAAAAATTAAGAAACTGAAAAATAAATTAAAATTCATAGGACTGAGTTACATCCAGGGCTCTAATGATTAGGAACAGGAGTTCCACAAACAGTGAAAAAGAAGAGGAAGTATTTGAAGGATTGATGGTCATTTCAAAGTTAAAAAGGACAAACATCATTCCTTTAAAAGGGGAAGTTAAAAAATACGTTTACTACTGTAATAGCGATTTTTAAATAATGGAACAAAAATATTTTTTTTTCTGTAATAAGTACACAAGACTAAGAGCATTTGTCAAAGAAAAACGAGGGGATTTTTGTCTTACCAGAAAACAAACAGTATGAAAAGATATAAATTTTTATAAGAGGTGCTATTATCACAATGATGTATAAATAGACCCAAGGCATAGCAAAGAGAATTTGGAAACAACCTGATGACTATATGTTAATTAAACAGTGGAAAGTTAATTTAGAGAAGGAAAGCCATTTTCAAAAATTAATAATGGAGCAATTATGAAGTAATTAATAATAATAATTGTGAAAATGTAGGCTACAAAATATATCGGTTACAAAACTGACAGCTAGTTTAAATTGATTAAAACAAACAACTATAGAACTGTTAAAAATATAGGACAATTTTATAAATTTCGAATAGGTGTTGTATTAGTTTTCTATTGCAGATGTAACGAATTACCACAAATTTGGTGCCTGAGAACAATGCAAATTTATTCTCATTCGGTACTGGAGGTGAACGTCCAAAACAGGTTTTATTGATCTGACATCAAGGTGCCTGCAGAGCTGCCCTCCCACCAGAGGCTCTAGGAAAGAATGTCTTTCCTTGCTTTTTCTAACTTCTAGCGCTGCATTCCTTGTCTTCAAAACCAGCAGTGTAGCATCTTCAGATCTTTCTCTGAAAAGTTGCATAATGTCTTCTCTCTTATAAAAACCACTGTGATTACATCAGATCCACCCATATAACCCAGGATAATACATTTCACACCTCAAGATCCTTGACTTAATCACATCTGTGAAGTCCCATTTGCCATTTAAGGTAACATATTTATAGGTTTTAGGGATTAGGGCATGGAAGTCTTTGGACATCATTATTCAGCCTACCACAGGTACCTTCTATTTCAAAATAGCTTTCAAAATTCTTAAAGTACTGCTAAATTTGATGACATTAATGTTTTAAACTCCTATGAAGCAAAAGATACCACAAAATTACATGGCAAGAGGCAGATCGTAAGAAAATATCTGCTATATTTACAATGAGCATTGTTATCTAACATATTAAAAATTACCAATAAATAAAAAGTTAAATACAATATAACAGAGTTGAATAAAATGTAGATGACTAATTAAAAGCTGAAAAGATAATCAATGTCATGGATCAAAAGGATGCAAATTAAAATAAATTATTGTTTTTTACTGTCAAAGTCCACAATGATAATAGAGTGAATCTGTAATTGTTTATATCTTTGTTAAACATTATGAAGAGTAAGTCAGCATTTATTCAAATGAAATAGGTCTGAATTTTTACTCTAAACTTTGCCTTCTAATATTTACTTTGGAGAGATATTTGCCATATATCCAAAGGAACATGAGCAAGAATACACTTTTAGATCTTTCTCACTGTGTGGTGGCATAATATCTGCAATAATTTATAATATTTAAGTGGCTTTTAGTAGAGAAATCCTTAATAAATAGAGTTATGTAAATGTTATGGTATGCTATTCAATAGTTAAATAATTAATAAAATTATATATATATGTAAATATCTCTATATCATTAATTTGAAAAGACAGGGACAGTGAATATGGTTTTGTGAAAAATATACACATTTACTAATTCATTTAACAGAAACTAAATAATGTTGCAAGATTTAACAAGTAAAATTAAAAAATACCAATTAAATTTGAATTTTAGATAAACAATGAATATACAGTATTGTATTGCTGACTACTGTTTGCTTCAGTTACACAATTTTAAGTTGGAAATCACAGGCTGGGAACATTTTGAAGCTTTATTTTTCAAGAATTAAAATGGTTTGCCAGTAGTTCATCAATGAATATATGAAAACAACTGTAATAGCAGCTTTCATCAGCACAAATTAAAAACATTATTTATTAATGAATATGCCACTTTCATAAATAATCAAAGTAGCATTACACTTAGTAGTCTAATGATCAATGCCTAATACTATGAAAGATGTCTAGCAGTAATTAAACCTGGAGTGCTATAGTGTTTTGTATTATAAAAATTTATGTATCATAAGAACATATTTTCTTTCATCAACTAGATAAGGCCCTCAAAGACAGGATACTCGCTCCTTAATTCTTTCTGACTACATAATGTATAATAAACTATTACTTTTAATAGAATTCTTTATAAATTTTGTTGGTATTTGACCAACAGCTTAAATTTTCACATGAACTTAAACTAAGACTTGCACTGCTATTTGCTTCAATTTCTAATTAACATTTGTAAGAAAAATATTTTCAAATGTGAAAAAAAACCTCAGAACACTTTTTTGCTGAGGTGTTTTTTTGGTTTTTTTTTTGAGTCCAAAAATAGCAATTTCATTGAGAATACCCATTTTCGGTGGGTTAGATAATAGTGTACTTCAAGTTCTTTAATATTCTTCATTCAGGTGAGATACTTTCTCTTTCAGAGACATGGACTGAACCTCCAACTCCAGCCAGAGAGTTAAAAAGGAATTAAAGTAAAAAATGTACATGGTTAACCACCATCCTTCACCACTGCTGAACTCGTCCACTCAAAAGGCAGATTTCCTGAATGTATTTTTTTTGAGCTCTAATACATTTTCCCAAATACAACCTACTCATCTCTTGGATCTTCTTGTATTGTCCCCGATTTTTATTCAGATTAAATTACTTTGTGGAGTGCATAACAATGTGACAGTGTAAACTGATTTGATACATATGTTCAGCATGTTTTCATCAATAAGTTTAATGAATATGGAGTTAGAAAGAACAGAAAAGCGTAACTTTTGTCAACATGGTTTCTTGAAATCTGATCAGTGAAAATTTCTAGCAGGTGAGACCTCCACATATATTCTGGAAGTATTTCCCCTTAGAATGGCAGATGGATATTTAACACTATCAAGTTATGAGAGACCATGGTTGGGTAAAACAGTGAAAACACAATCATTCTTAATTTAAGCATGGTGCATGCATCTTGTAGAAATTCCATGTTTTCTTACTGTGCTAGCTAGCAATCCTAATCCAGGACGGCTCTTAAACACTGTTCTTATGGTGAATTCATGTATACATGAGTTTAAGAAAAATCTTAAGTTCATCTGCTAATAGTTCATGGTATACTCATAGGGGATAATACAAATAAGAAGTACACGCTGGTCAGCAGCAGACGTATCATGAAACTAAGGAAGTATAGCCATTCAAGGACTTACCCTGTCCTCTGCCTTCCCTTCCACCACAATTCTCCTAGGACCTAGTGAAATGGAGAGACAGACGGACTTTTTGGGATCTAGCTGAGAGAGAGCTGAGTTGGAACTATGCAAGTTTTATAGCAAATGTGAAAAATGTCTTCCTATGTCAATAAAACAAGTGAGGAAAAATTAAAATCTCCTAACATATAAGTATAGAAAGTGTATCTTCTTTTACTAACATTAAATTTATGTACTTAAAAAAAAGAGAGAAATTTCAGATAGATTTAATGAGATTACTTTAAAAATCTGATAAATATGACAAAATACTAGATTTTTTTATTGAGAAGCAAATTCTAACATTTTTCAGACTTTAATAAAAGCAGAAATTTATTAAGAAAAATGTGTGACTTTTGAATTAAAATAATGAATAATCACTTTGATTATTAGACAATTTATGAAAACTAGTGATATATCATGTACATTAAAATTGAAATTCATGCTGATTTGTCATTCACTATTGACAGTGAAAAGATATTAAAATTAAAATACAGCACAAAAGTAAGAATAACAAAAACGAAGTGATTAATAATAAATATAATCAACTCAAATGTGTTTTGGACTTGTCACTGCTCAAGAATACAGGAAATAATAAAAAAATAGTACAACTCACATGTGAAAAAGTGATGTCTTCCAAAATTTGACACCAACAATAATCCTATATGTTTTCATTATGTCATTAATACAACCTGTGAAGCTGAAGATACTTATAAAATCATCAATAATAAAAAAATTAATTCCGATATGCCATGCTAGAAGATATTTTAAATTCCCTTTAGTCAATCCAAGAATATATTATATACCCTTTGTTTTAAAATATTGTGCTTTATAGAATAATCATTTAGGTAAAACTTGATGAGTGCAAAATAAACAATTGTGATTTAAGAGATCACTTTAGCAAATTTCTTCCTTCTCAGTTTTAGAGAAGGTTTTAACGTCTATAGACTTGAAGAAAAACAGCAGCTTAAAATGCATGTGATTCTCTGAAACACAAACCTATCTGCAACTTCTTTCTACAGTATTTTCGTCAGATTTCATTTACTCAGCAACTCATGTTCCAGGGGGTGTGTTATACAAGATATTGAGATTATACAGACCTAGTAAACACTTCCCTCAGGATTCTCAATCTAATACCAATAATATATGTAAGCAAATAATTATAGTAAAGTGTGATGATGTTATAGTATATGAATCAATGTAGTTCTACTTTTTTTTTTTTTTTGCTGCACCGCCGCGCTGCATGCGGAACTTCCCTGACCACAGTGGAAGTGCGGAGTTTTAAACCACTGGACCACCAGGGAAGTTCAAATGCAGTTCTACCTTAAAACAAAAAAATACTGGAGCAGACTTCCTAGAGAACTCTTGTTTGATTTGAATCGTAGAGAATGAACAGGAAATCACCCTATGAGTGAGTTTTAGAGAGAAATTTGCCCAGACAAGTACAGAACGACATGCAGCCCACTCTGGGAGATCACAGCATACTCAGGGAAGTAGGTGAAATTCACTATCAGTGGTCTTCATGCCTTTTTGGTCCCATATCACCCCCACAAAATTTTGTAAAACCATATGCCACCTTGGTCACTTTTAAGTTAATATCGAGAACTTTCTTGTATCCTTTCAATATAAACATTTTAAAATTAAATTATATCACTCACTGAAACATATGTAATCAGGGGCTTCCCTGGTGGCACAGTGGTTAAGAATCCGCCTGCCAGTGCAGGGAACACGGGTTCAAGCCTTGGTCTGGGAAGGTCCCACATGCCGCGGAGCAACTAAGCCACAACTGCTGAGTCTGCGCTCTAGAGCCCGTGAGCCACAACTACTGAGCCTGCGTGCCACAACTGCTGAAGCCTGCACACATAGAGCCCGTGCTCCGCAACAAGAGAAGCCACGGCACTGAGAAGCCCGTGCACGGCAACGAAGAGTAGCCCCCACTGGCCGCAACCAGAGAAAGCCCACGTGCAGCAACGAAGACCCAATGCAACCAGAGATGAACAAATAACTATTTTTTAAAAATATTATAAATATATGTAATCAAATCTAAATCCTTATAAAGTTGACACCATTATCTTCCACTTAAAAAAACAAAAACATAAACTCTTTCATAGTTAGGCATTATTCTATCACCCTTTTTTACTCCTTCACCAAACAAATCCTGCCCATTGCTTTCATAGACTGGTATCCTCAAGCAATACACATTTATGCTTTAAAGTCCTTTATTAGTTACCATGTAAAAAAAACACAAAAAAACAAACAAAAAAAGACATTCAATATAATTTTTATATAAAGTAAAATTTAACTCAATTTTCTATGATCACAAGAGTCTGTTTTAAAAACTTCAGTGGAATTATTATAATTATCAGTAGTA
Source organism: Balaenoptera acutorostrata (assembly GCF_949987535.1). Lineage (NCBI taxonomy): Eukaryota > Metazoa > Chordata > Mammalia > Artiodactyla > Balaenopteridae > Balaenoptera > Balaenoptera acutorostrata. The sequence continues at coordinate 20,505,075 of NC_080081.1, forward strand.
CATGACAAATTAAAACAATATATTTATGTTACAGGCTTTGTTAAATATTTATTATAATAATTTTAAGTTTTTAAAAACTTAAATATTTATTATAATAATTATAATAATTATAATAATTTTAAGTTTTTAAAAATAAAAGCCTTAGTGAGATTGATAGGGCTTTTTTTTCTTTTGTCACATGTACATGAGTGATTATTACTTATTACTAGAATGAGATAGTCTTCAGCATCAATTTTATTCCTATATTTCTTTCCTTTTCTTTTTTCAGGTATGTGTTGAGAAAATATGTTCACATAAATAGATGGTAATGAAAGCTGTTTCATTATAGCAAGGTTTCTCAGTTCTTTGAACTTCTTAATAGAGATATGCCAAAGATTACATAGCTATCTATCTTCAAAATTATTTTTAATAATCTATCATCTGACAACTCTATTAGGTTTTCCTTCCATTGTGTTAAAAATAAATAATGGGAAACCTAAACAAGAGGATTTATTATGTAGTCATTAGTGTCATTCACTTTTGTAATATCAACCTTAATACTTCTATTTATATACGAGGGTGCCTCAGTTATTTACCCTCTGGGGCAATGCACCATAGTTAGGGTGACCATATACTCTATCATCCAAACTGAGAATAAATGTGGGCAATACTAATAAGTAAGCAAGAAAAACAAGCATAATACAGACTGACAATGGCAAATCAGCATATAACTGTCTCCTTAATGATAAAAAATATTAAAAACACATGAGAGGCATGTCATTGTCTTCAATGTTAGAAAAAGGATTTTTGTAGAGGGAGAAAGGGGAAACTGGACTTATTTTCTTAGGCAAATACATTTTTAAATATATACATTTTACTTTGAGAAAACTGCATATTTGAAAGTTGAGATCTTAAAACTCCCAATCATATAAGCCACTTTTTGAGGACATACTCTAGGGTTTTAAGAATATAAGGAGTAGGAAAACATGGGTTCAGACTGTAAAGGACCTCTGACATGATGCTAATGCATTTGGAATTTCTCTTCCAGTAATATGAAATTATGTTCTAAGGCAACTGAGACCCCTCACTGTATCTCTGTATCTTAAGCCAGGGTAGCATGTATTATTAAAGTGTCTATAAGGATTGTACTGGTCAGAGGACACACCCCTAAGTAATGTAATAAGTTAATGCTCCAATCCATTATTAACTCACAGAGAAAAGTTTGCACAAGCAGTTTCTATGGTCCTAAATTTAGATGCTACACCTTCCTGTCTTTTCCACACTCAACACAAACTAGTACTATTGATATCCACATGGCCAAGTTGTAGAGTGGGGCTGGGGTAGGGAAAACTGTAGAGAAATAAGTGTATCAGGAGAGGAAGCTCCCTCTTGCAAATGTCTTTCCTCTTTTTTTTTTTTTTCTCTCCTGAAAGCTTTTTTTTAAAAAATCTTGGTTGAAGAACTTGTCCCATCATTTGATATTTCAAGTAGATCATGAACAAATTTCTTGTTACCCATATGCCAAACCTCAGAAGTCTAGGTATTAAATTATTTAGATCCAAACATATATTCTCCATTATTCTGACCTATTTATAACCTTCTTAACCAGTGTATTCAATAAATTTGTATCCAGACATCAGCAGAAACTTCAATTTAGTTTGCTGAGAGGCAAATAAAAGGAAAGAAAAATAAGGAAGCCAACTTTCAGAATTTTTAAACCATGCTGCTTAAAATGAAAGTCCTGTCCTCGTATTCCTCTCTTTTCATCTTCTCAAGGACTTCACTACATCTCTCTGCTGGATAACAATTTCTCTCCCTTTCCTAGAATATTCCCCAGTACTCTCCATGTGTAAGAAGACAAGAATTCCCCTTGATCTCGCATTTCTGATCTAGAGAGTGGAATTTCTTCTATTTAGACAGTGTCTCCGTTCCCTGACTATACGTGACTTTTCCATCTACTCCATAAAGGGAGGATACTGTGGATCTACAAATTCAATTTTCACTCCTCTATTCTTACTTGACTTAGGCGTGTTCACAGATACTTTGGCCACATTTCCTATAAAAAACTCATTGTTAGCTGGTATGTTTTCTTGCTTATCTGCTTTTATATTTGTCTGATAGTTACATACTTGCTTTTTAATTGTTTATTTTCAATTTTTTTTTTTTTTTCTTTAACAGTGTAAGTTCCTTAAAGTAAGAACTCTTATTCACTGGTGCAGAGGAGATAATAACTACTAAATGAATAAGTGAAAGATATTTTTTATGAAATGGTTTTACTGAATACATAGAATTTTGAGATCTGTACCTGATGCAACACCATTAGCTAGGTTTTCTTCGTTTTCTCACTTGTAAGTACCTTACCTATTCCATTGATCTTTGACCTTTTCTTTATTATTACTCATTTCTTTTGATTTATTTTGTTACCTTTTCTAAAAGAGAACCGGCTTTGTTCTATTTTAGAAAATAGAATAAAAAAATAAAATAAAAAAATATGCCCTGTTATATATAGACAACATCTCTACCATGCCACATTTTTATTATTATTTAGTTCAAAATATTTCTTTCCTACTTCTTTGTGATTTTTCCATTAATATAGGGGTGATTCAAAAGTACATGGGGAGTATCCAAACAAATGAACTTTTATAGTTATCTTTTTAAAATAATTGATTTGTAATTTAATTTATCCCTAGTCAAAGAACATACTAGTGGTTGATATTCATAATTTAATTTTGAAAAAAGTGCTTCATGTGTACATTTGGTATCACCTTTGTATAACCTCGAGTCAGCAGCTATAACTTCTTTTTGTTCCCATGCTTGCCTCTAGCATCACCCTTTTACTGCCTCCAAATTGCTGCTTTTAATTTTCTGTGTGCTAGGAAATCAAATAAGCAAGCACTTTTTTTTTTTTTTTTTAAATGGTGTCCAAAATAAGACTGTATACGACCTGAGGGACTTTTCTATGAAAAAGTGTTTGGCTTTTAGTTCAGAATCCATGTCACATTTATATCTGTTGAGGCCACCAAGAAACATGTGTTTGTTGATTTTCAGGTTCATGACTGTGTGATCTGATTAGTTGAGTTTATCAAATTTATAATGAGTGCCCACTAAATTGCAGGCACTGGACCTGAGCTGAATTTACAAAAGTGAATAAGACAGCATTCACCCTCAAGGCTCTTAGAGTTCAGCAGGGTAGAAAAGTCACACACAGAAAATATCCCCCAACAATTGCTATGTGAAGGCTCATGTATGAGCGTACAGAGTAGGCACCCAGTCCATCCTGGAGTGTGCTGGGGTACTGGGTGGGGCAGAGGAGATAAGAAAAGGAATTGTGGTAGAGATAAAGCTTGAAAGGCATTCCAAACAGAAAGGAAACATCATCAAAGGCACAGAGGAAAGCAAACAAAGGAACAAGGGGAGGGGGGCATTACAAGGGGCACAGTATGGAATGCAAAGTGAGCCCCAGAGAAGTATCAAAGGAAGTGCTTTGTTTGAGCTTTGGTTGCTGGTTAAAAGGTTTTATATACACAGAAAAGAATAAGAGAGCTACCAGTAGATATTACTATATGATTCAAATCATTTTGTTAAAAAAAACAAACACAAAAACAGGGCTAAACACTTTTTTTCGTCTGCCACTAAGCAAGCTCTGGGTTCACCAAGTTGGTGGAGCTGTCCTCATCACAGTTTTCATCTTCATGATACTTAACAGGTTCAGAAAAATCAAATGCAATTGGGAGTTCATAGCCTTTGGTTAGAATATAAGTTTGAATTTAACATTTTGTGGTAGAGAAAACTCACATACTGTTGCATATTTTTCATTCTCTGTAGATAACCCATCTCAAACAATGCATTTTCTTAAATACTTGGTATTTAAGATTTCCAAGTAATCACCAACATTTTATCCTGGCATTTTGGTGGTAATCTAAGTGCCATCATGGCCTATGTCTGAACAACAGGCAATCCTCATACCAGTGAATCTCAAACTCTGATGTGCACAGGAATTGCCTTGTTAAGATACAGAATCCTGGACTCCATTCTCAGAGATTCTGATCCCACGGGCCTGGAGTGAAGTTAGATAATCTACAAACCTAACAAGCTCCCAGGTGATGCTGATACCCACAGTTCATGGTCCACTTGACATAACACGGCATCACACCATAACTTCACTTAAAAGCTGCCATATTTGTAAAATCATGTTAGTAGTAACTGTCCCATATGACTGTTTCAAGTCCCCAAAAGCTTGTACCAGTGGTTCCTCAAATTATTACCAAGATTTCTCCTGGCTACAGGGGGTTAGCTTACTGCGTTGAAATAATTTAGGTGGTGTAGGTACTGAATCATAGGTAAAAAATCCAAGAACCACCCCTTCAAAGTTCCACCTTCAGCCAACTCTTCCTCTCTTGACTTGAGGTCAGCCCCAAATACAATGTAACTTTCAAAGAAATATAAGTCCAAAACCAAAGTAATGAAGTCAATTTAAGTCTTTACTGAAGCCTTTCCAAAATGCCAAAGTGAAAGGTCATTTATAACTCATTTTTCTCCTCATCTCTCTTTAAATCAATATAAACAATAATTGCATCAGTAACCAACATTTTTCTCCTACCTCTAGCTAATATCCCCAAATTCCCCAATCAAATCTGGTCTCATGGGCTCTTGACTTTTCTACCCATGTCCTTTTTATTGACCTTAACTTATGATCTGTTTCTCTGTTTCTATCCCTGTTTTCCTTTCCCTACTGTGTTTTATGAACCACACACTCTAGAGCTAGACTGACTGGGTTTGAAGCGTGGCTCAGGAACTCAGGACATGTGTGAATGTGAGCAACTTTCTTAAATCCCTGTACCTCAGTTTACTCATCTGTAAGATGAGGATTCTAATAATACCTACTCACAGGATCACTGTAGAATTAACTTAGCTAATCCTTTTAAAATGCTTAGAACAGAGCCTTGTACTCAGGACGTAGTTTTAAGTATTCACTATTGTCACAAGGCCTGTCTATAACACGCTGTGCATATGTGTTATGCATATTTATGATTTCCAAAGAACTAAGGACAAGTCTATGCATTTCCTATTCACTTACTAGAAACTAAGAGGTAACTTCAGAGATAAAAGAATTACCAACTTATCTAAACAGAGTGAGAATGAGTGATTTAATATAAATTATTATAAAACCAAAATTCTCTTTTTCTCAATTATCTCTTAAGATAGTTCCCAAGGACCAGAACTCTCATCCTCATCGTTTATGCAATAATGGCTGAAGTATGTCAGGTGACTCACATAATGCTTTCTTCTACACCAAGAATCTCTCTTCCCTTAAATAATCAACCAATATGAAGACTCAACTCTGATATCCCACAGTAATAACATCCAGGCCTAACTGACACACAATTAAATCCTTGCACTCACTTTTCCTAACAAGATTTCTTCTCAGAATGATGTGTGGCATTCTCCCTTGCTGCAGAGAGTCAGGAAAGCTCACGTTGCTTTATTCATAAACAGATTTCTTTACTCCAGAAGGGCACCTTCTACACTGGTAACAGTTAAGAATCATAGCCGGGCTTCCCTGGTGGCGCAGTGGTATAGAATCCACCTGCCAATGAAGGGGACACGGGTTCGAGCTCTGGTCCGGGAAGATCCCACATGCCTCGGAGCAACAAAGCCCGTGCGCCACAACTACTGAACCTGCTCTCTAGAGCCTGCGAGCCACAACTACTGAAGCCCGTGCGCCTAGAGCCCGTGCTCCGCAACAAGAGAAGCCACCCAATGAGAAGCCCGCGCACCGCAACGAAGAGTAGCCCCCGCTCGCCGCAACTAGAGAAAAGCCCGCACGCGGCAACAAAGAGCCAATGCAGACAAAAATAAAAATAAATAAATTAAAAAAAAAAAAAAGAATTGTAGCCAATCCAGGGTGTGTTTTGAAGAGTCAGGTTCTGTTACTCAAGCTTCCAATCAATACTTTTAGATAGTGAGAAACAGAAATTCTCTCTGGGGCTACAATATTTGGTGCCAAGAATCCTCTAGGGAGGATTTTTACCTCACACATACAAAACCTTTGAAAGCAAAGGCATATATTAGAAGTATTTGTAAACATCTCTGATGTTTTATTATACAGAATTTTATGCTGACTCAACTAAAATCTAAATTGGTTATTTGATATTTCAGTATTTAAGGTTTTTTTCTGTGGGAAAATACTGAAGAAAATACTATTTTGGGTTAAGAGAAGAAAAATTTGGATGATTTGAATTTATCTTTCTCTTCCGGTGAACTAAAATCACTATTCTTAAATTGAAAATATAAACACATATCAAACAAATGTCCTTTAAATGATCATATTGTTATATTCAAACTGATGTAAATCTATTTCTTTGAGGAATGCACGTGTCATAAGAAGTTGGTCGATGAATGGGTTCTATAAATTGCTATTAAATTTTTCCAAAATAAATTGTACATAAGTAATAAAAAATATTTAAGCAGCTATGTTTTAAAGAATTTACTATTTTATTAATTAGAAATATCTTTTACTGATGTCCAAAAAATTCAGCTTGAGTTTTCCATCTGAATTTCACACATGAAAGGATACCTCTGTGATTGTCAAGATGGAAGTTATTATATCAAAGTATATTTCCATGGAGTTAACCTTCCATTTTAAAACTGTTCTTAACTAGAGTTGCTTTTTCTTTTCTCATAATGGTAAAGAGATCTTATGATTACTGGTTTTATGTAAACTTCCCCTGCTTACAAATGACAAAGCAAAGGAAAAAAATGTGTGCTTATACTGAAAAATTATGCATCCATTTTACAAATGAAAAGTGAAAAAATATTAAAGTACTGAAAGCTACATTGTGTTCTGTAGACTATAGGGCAATATGCAATTTTCAGTAGCTGATGCTATACAATATTTATTAGGATTTACTATGTAACTGATGGAATGAAATGATAAATAAATGAAAATTCATAAGAAATCATTTTTAGGCATATTATCAGTGGCCCAGGAAATTTTTTAAATTACATTTTTAATAATTATATTCATTTATGTGACAACCTTAAGAAATTTTATACTATTTGTCCCAGTAGCTCCATTACAAGAATAAATTTAAAGATATAGTATTAATAAAAAATGTGGATATTAATGTAAAAAAGTTAATCAATACAAAACAGTAGCATTTTAATACTAAAAGGATAAATAATCTAAAAAACAAAAGCATGAAAATGATACATGTATTTTTTAATACTACATTCATTTAAAAATATTTCACGGATATTTTTAAAAATATTCAATGACACGGGGAAATTTTTCTGCGCATAAGACTAAGAAAATACATCATAAGACAAAACTATATGCCAGATATGTTATAATCTGTGTATGGGTAGGGTCAAAACAGAAATTTTAAACAAAATCTTGAAAGCAACACATGTCCATAGTGTTTAATTTTGGGCAATGTTATTTGGAGTGATGTGCTTTTTTTTCTATGTAACTTCTGTATGATTCAGTCATTTATATTTGACAGAGCTAATTGCCTATTCAGTTAAAAATAAATTGTGCTTCAGAATACGAACTGTGTTTACTAAGAAATTATTCTTATGGAATATTTCCTATACTTTTATTAATGGGTCTCTTACTATTGATAAACTATAGACCCTGAACTAGCTAGAAAAAAACAAAATGAAGTGAAACCAAGGAAAAGAAATAGTATTCAAAATGAAAACTGACTATATCTGTGTCTTCTGAAAATATTATAAAATTGAAATTATTCTTAAGATAAATCTGGTTATTGCTCACTTCCATATGTAGAAACTTGTGAGAAAAAGAAATGATGAAACCCAGTCACTACCAGTGATTCTGTCCTGCAAAAAGATGAGAGCCACAGAAGAATGTCCTTTTTTTAATTAGATCATAGTATAATATGCAGATGTTGGGATTTGCCAGTGTTGGGGAAATAAAGAATTAGAGGGCTCTGAAGAGTCAAGTGAGAGCAAAAAGAATTGAAGAAGGAGTACAGAGGAGATGGTACTACTTGTACTGAATGAAGAAATAGGTAGAATGAATAATGTAATATGCACTTTGAAGCATCCTACAACCACAAGAGGGACTGGTGGTAGGATAAATCTTAAACTGTGACTAACGTATCAGAACATGGAAATATTCTGGTTTCTCTACAGCGAAGCTGCTGGATGACTCTGTCTCCACATTTCTTGTTATGTAATCTTACAGCCTTCCTTTCATTTAAACCAACAGAACTGACACTGTAACTTGTTCTCAACTCAAAGGCGTTCTAACTGATATATTATCTTCAAGTAACCTCAGATGACAACTGGGTTTTGCAGGGACACAGGGGTATCAAGATATGCAGTTGCACCTCTAAGATGACTAGAACCAGAAACAGAAAATCCATTAGGAAAAAAAAAATGCCACCATAGCCTGTGTGCCTCTGTCTTTGTCTGTCTCTTTCTCCTGTCTCTTTCTTCATGCATTTTCCAACATTATGTTACCTCTGATTTGCAACACACAACAAAGCCTGGTAGAGATCCTGGTTTTCAATTTCAAATTCCCAGGATATAAATTACTGACATTTTCTGAATCAATATTTACCTATTGCAAAGGGAAATTTTTCATAATATTTTATGTGGAGGAAAGAAAATAACTACTGACAATGTTAAAATCAGTTTCTCCAATCTGTATCTCCAAGTGATAAATTCTATTTAACTTTTGACAGGGGCAAGTCTTGCTAATGCTTTTAGTGAAAACTTCTGTGCTGCTTAGATGCTTCTTTGATCGTAATTCAACTGATAAAACTTTTTGAGTGAAAATAATATATTTATTCAATGATCTTCTCTTGAATCAAGATGGGCTTGATATCATAAAACATTTTTTTTAACAAATTTAGCAAACATAATTAGGAATTTACTACCTGAAGACATAGTCAGTACAAATAAGGAGATGAGTAGCTGGTGCGTTATCTAGTTACTAACATTGCATACTCATCTACCCATATTTGGAGGCATAACACAATCATTTCATTGTGCTCGGGGACTCTGAGGCTTAGAAATTCAAGAACAGAGCAGTGATGACTTGGTCTATTCATTGATGTCTTGGGCCTCAGGAGAAAAACACTAAGTCTGATAGAACTTAACAGACAGGGACTGGTATCATCTGTATACATCTTAATTCACACGTCTGGCAATTGATGGCGACAGGCAGTGGGACCACTACCAGCTATCAGCTGAAGTGCGGCTCCTCCATTTGATATGTTTGCCTGGGTTCGTTTGGGCTTCCTTGCAAAACGGTCCCAGCTGAGTTCCGAAAGCAAGTGTTCCAGTGGAGCAAAAAGTGTATGCTGTGTTGATGACTTAGCCTCAGAAACCACATAGTGTTACTTCTACCACACGCTGTTGCCTGAGACACATAGTCCCTGTGACCCAAGGGACAGAACACTTGGGAGGAATGTCAAGGTTACATTGTTAGAAGAGTATATGGTATAGGAGATATTACTGTGGTCATCTGTGGAAAATACAGTATGCCAGAGGGCTTATATTCATTTTAACAGTCTTTAACGGTACACATTTGAGTATTCTAAAAAATCAAAGGGCACTATCAGCATATGCAAGATGGGCACAGCAGTCTGCCTGCCCAACATATCAACAACAGGCAATTAGATGCCACAGACATGGAGCTCTGAGTTAACATGGGTAATCTGTAGGTATCAGCACTGTCTGAAGAGCGGTCAGTAAGTTTCTAGTGACAAGTATATGATTTTAAAAAGTTTGTACATGCTATACTTTTAGCCTCAATTAAGAGGACATTACATAAAACCATATATCACAAATACATACCTAAAAGGGCAATGAAATTTTTGAGAAAATATTGGTCTTGAACTACCCTTTTTTATACCTTTCTTTAACAGTCCCTCGAGCAGCTAAACATGTAAGTGTGTTAATGATCTGTTTATGTAAAAGCTTCATATAATTGCTATGAAATTTGCCATTTGTTCTACCACCTCAGGAGTAAAAAAGTTTTCTTAATATTTGCACTGCAACTTCTATTTAATTTTATAATAAACTAGATTGTTCTTGACATTTTACTTCCTTTCCTTGGATCTAGATGAAAAGTTTCTATTGTTTTGCATCCCTGTGTCTCTGTAGAGATATACTATGGACTTAGAGGAGACTTAGAGGTATTTAACAGCTGGAAGGCCAGCAATCAATATTTATCCTGAAGTTGCCATGGCTACCAAGGCAGACAAAATTTGCTGAACAAGTTCAAGTTAGAGATAGCTGGAAAAGCACAAGGGGTCTCACTAACAGTTTCAACGATTATTCACAGCGAAAATTAGTGAGTCAATGTGCTGTTTTGATTTCTTATTCTGTTGATCTCACTAACAATAAAGTGAGACTATTTAGGAAAAAATATACATAAATATAGTTTGATAGTATCATTTGTATTGTTGATGAGATGACAAAGAGAAAATTACTCTAATCTTCCTCCATTATCACCTAAAATCATTAATGTAAACAACATCTGGTAATGTTCTTTACCTAAAATCAGGCCAGTAAGCCTCTATTTGTTAAATATTTTGTACTACACTTTTAGCTACATTAAAATATTAGTAGGAAAACATACACAAGAGATATTGTGTGTGTGTGTGTGTGTGTGTGTGTGTGTGTGTGTACAAAATACAGGCTTATTTAGGATACAGGAGATTTCTTAGGATTAACCTATCTTGGCTTTGTTTTTGCCATTAAAAATTATATTTATTTAGACTGTAAATGTTACATTACTAGCAAGGTGGACTGTTTTTTTAAGTTGACTGATCTTCAAAAATATGGTTATATAATTAAATTAATTTTCAATTTTATTCAAATGTTTTTGCTATGTACCTCTCTAATGATTTCACTAGAGAATTATTTTATTCAGTTAGAATGCACTCAGTTGCTAGAACAGAATATCCAAATACCTGCAGTTTGAAAACATAAAGAGAACACTTATGAAGATGCTAGAGGTATTTGGATTTAGAAGGTAGGCACTAATTCATTTGATTTACTGAAGAATTCATGGGTCCACGTCTTCCCATTTTTCCACTCTTTCTTAAACGCAGTGTATTACTGATGTCCCTGTGCATGATTTGGAAGACTACAGTCATAGCTTTAAATATCACATTATTGGTTTTTAATCACCTGGTTTATTAATCAAGGGGACAAAATCTTTCTTAGAAGTATCATTGTTCCAATATAAGTTACATGAACAGCCCAATGTAATATCTGGCAAAAGGAAATGTGAATACCATATTAGTTTAAATTAATCATGGTTTATTTACTGTCATCCACATAAAAAAAATTAGCAATATAGCCATGGGATAGGCAACCAAAATTGTGTGTCACATGTCAGGTCAAGCAACAGTAAGGTAAGTAGGCCAAGATAACTTTAATACAAAGTTGACCTCTAAGTCACCTCCAAATTCCTAGCCCTTCTTAATATACTCCTGAATTATTAAATTTAATTGGAGGAAGAAGCAAAGGCAGGAATCCCGTTCCTCTACCTCCAAAGTCCATTCACTCTGGGAAACTGTCTCCTCTCTTCAGCCATAATGCTTTGGCGTTACTGAATCCTTGTTATCCATCCATAAACACTGAAGAATCATTCTTAATATTTCAGCTACACTCCTTACTCCAGGCTCAGTATTAAGTCGGTAAACAGTTGCTCAAAAATCCAAATAATATATGACAACCTGGGAGAAAAGTGAAACTCCTGGTGGCTCCTGTTTGTTGGATTAGATAATGCAGTTTTACAAACTATTTTACCTAATCCTGTAGCACCTATATTTTTAATCCACCAGTGTTTACGCAGAAAACTCAGGATGCTCTATCAGTGTCATCCTAATAGTGTGAGTTCTACAAATACAGAGTGTGACAGCAATATTAACTGTAAGATGTCTGTATTTTCTGACAAAAAAGAAATTATTTTAATTATTCTTCAGTTATTATGTTTCTTGGTGCCCAAAAATATACAGACATTTTTATGGTTATAATACAATTTTGGATAGGTCATTGCCTACAATGGAAGGATTTTAAATATAAACTTGTCACATAACTCATTATCAAGGTATGTGGTAGACACCAGTGCAACTGAAGGTTTTCTTTCCTCATTTATTGGCTAAATGAATTTCAACATTTTCCTTCACCTTTCTGAGGTCGTATTTTCTCTCCCATAAAATGTAGATTCTGCCTGCAAAATTACTAACTACTGAGGTGGATACCATAAACACAAAAGGGAATCAACCACCTTCCCGCGATCCTAGTCTTGGTGGAGGGAGAGGAAAGGGCACAGCAAGTCTTGATACAAGCAGAGTGAAACGAGTATTTAAACAGTGTTACAAAAACCGTTTTCTGGAGTTGGGAAGGAACCATTAACCCTGAATTAGAGACAGGGAGGATTCTCTGAGGAAAAAATATTTAAGCAGAGTCTTGGAGTTTGAGTAGTATTATACTAGTAGAAAAAAAAGCTATTGAGACAATGTAGGTATAGGTCTCTCTATAAAATCCTGTGTTTTTAAAGTGTATGTAGGCTAGCCAACTGTCTTCAATGGCCTAGGATTTAGAAATTTCCCAGGATTGGGATTTTATTGCCAAAACTGGGGCAGTCACAGTCAAACTGAGAAAACTGTTCATCCTAATATTTAAAAAAAAAAAAAAGCTGTATCACGGTGTTGTAGAGCAGCTGCTAAATACGGCCCCCAATGATTCCCATCCCCTGTTATTCATACCCTTGTATAACCCTGACTCTTGAGTGTGGGCTGAACCTAGTAATTTGCTTCTAAATATAAAAGACAGTAAAAGTTGTAAGATGTTAGCTCTGAGATTAGACTACAAAAAAATCCCTGGTTTTCTTCTTATTTGCCTTTTTTACTCTCACTCTGAGGGAAGTCAGACACCATATTGTGACCTGCCCTACTGAGTGACCAACAAAGTAAGGCCCCTGGTCAACAGCCATCAAGGAATTAAAACCTTCCAACCATCCATGATTAAGCTTGGAGTGGAACCTCCCTCAGTCAATACTTCAGTTGAGACCATAGCCTTGGACAACACCTTGACTGCAACCTGGTGGGAGAAGCTAAGCCAGAGTTACCCAGCTAAGCCATATCCAAATCTCTGACTCACAGAAAATGTGAGATATTAAAATTTTTTTTAAGTTTCTAATTGTTGGGGTCATTTGTTACAGAGTAATAGATAACTAATATATATACTATGGTTGAAGCAGTGGGCTCAGCTGGAGCATTGGGAATGATGAGATATGAGTGGTGGAAATGTAGTTTTAGGCAAGACTTTAGGCTGATTTAATTTCTGTATTTAAAGGCACCTTCCTCTCTACCTTCCTTTTAATGATGAATGTTTCCAGGGTTACTATTCTCTTCTTTTTCTCCTGATTCATATTTCTATTTTTCTTACACTGTGCAATAAATTATCTAAAAAAAAAATTTATTTTATTATTTTTTTATTTAGAAGTATCTTTTTTTTTAAGATTTTTTTTTTTGATGTGGGCCATTTTTAAAGTCTTTATTGAATTTGTTACAATATTGCTTCTGTTTTATGTTTAGGTTTTTTTGGCCACGAGGCATGTGGGATCTTAGCTCCTCGACCAGGGATCAAACCCACAACCCCTGCATTGGAAGGCGAAGTCTTAACCACTGGACCACCAGGGAAGTCCCCAAAATTTTATTTTTAAAAATAAAAAAATACTGTGTGACTCTCCTATTCATACATTCTAAGGTAAGTCACCATTATTATTCCCCTTACATTACCCTGCCTCTTTCCTTTGTAGGGTTGTCAAACTTATAAGGATAAATTCATTTGTATGTTTTCTTTTAAACTGCTTATCTCTACATGACTGCTTCTGTTTGGTTTCACAATGTGTGTGGCAGCTACACCTTGACCGTCACAGAGTAGGCATTTAATAAAGTTTTGTTAACATGACTGAATTAATAACTACATATTCATGCTGAGTAATAAATCCTGAGCTTCTCTAGAAAAGCTACATAAAAGAGTTCAAGCACTGCCAGGATATTCCACGTATCTTCCCATTCCCTAGGAAACACTAAAGATAAAATATAACATAGAGAAGGTAGAAAGTATTGATCATAAAAAGGAAATATGTTAAGGAAAATAAAGAATATACTCCTCCAGGTTCTCTTCTGCCACGGAGAATATTTTGTCATAATCACAGTGCAACTCTCATATTAAAAAATGTAGGTACGTGACAAGAATAGATGTTAATCTAAAGAAAAAATACAAACTGAGATTTAACTATGGTAGAATGAAATATATGAAATATATCTGAAGGCAAGAGAATGTTTATATTATATCTGTATAAAGAAGTTCTAGTTTAATTTCTATAAAAGGTATTTCCAAAACAAATCCTGAACACATACAAATTTAAAAATTTCCCTGTCCACCACCCATCTTTTCCTTCATTCTTCATCTATTCATCAAGACATAAGCATTTATTACTTACTTTTTTGTACTATGTTCTGAGCAGATTTGCTGCAAATACTAAAATGAATATCCACAGACCATGTCTTCAAAGATATGATACACTGGAAAAGTAATTTTAAGTGTAATGGATCCATCCAAACATGTGCATACATAGCTATTAGTTTCCCCATCAGTGCTCTCCTTGGATGCCCTCCAAAAGAGTTTACTATAACTTTTCATGCTTCAGCTACGGTCAGTGGGATCTGGAAAACAGCACTGCCAAGTTGTCGAGGTTGTCAGTCATTCTAGTTTCTAGGTTAAACTAGAAAGAGAAGGCATAAGATGGAGTGGGAGAATTCATAAATTAGCTTATTATAGGAGAAGCCAAATTGATCCCATGAATACCTAGGTGTTATATCCAGCCTGGAATTCTAATGGATGATTGACAGTCTTTCTAAATGTAAGTTTTTTAGTTCAAGGAAGGGGGAAAGAAAATTTTGGATCAAGGTTACTTCAAATTGCATTCATCGAATTTGAGCACACTGAAGGTGGACCCAAGTTTTGAGGGACTCGAAGGCTAAACAAATTTGGCATGATTTTAAGAAAGGAATATATTAAAATAAGAAAGATAAAAAAACATCAATGTAATATTTACTTAGATTACTATAAGGGAAAACTTCTAATACTCTGTACATTTTGAAAATGGAAAATACACAAAATCTGTAAAATGTAGGGGAAGATATGCTTATGAATTAACTGTCCCTCACACTACTATCATTTTTCTTAAATCTTTGGAACTCACTCTCTTTGCATTTTCTATAGAGGTAATTGAATGGTAATTTAGCTTCTTCTCTAGCAAGTTTGATCAATTGTTTTTTATTGTTGATGGTTAAAAAATATATTTGAACTTTTTAACTAATTTTGCTAATGTTCCATGTAAGTCTATAGGCTTCTTTTCAAGTTAGGATAAATTATTTTCAAGTTATTTGGTTTTTTATTTTCATAGAGGAGAATTAACATTTGAGGACATTTCAAGTATTCTGGAGCAGTACAAATCTTGAATAACCTTTGCACTGACAACATCCATTGAACATAGTCCTAGGGCCCTTACTAGGACCTTGGAAGGAAACTGTGTGTGAGCAAATCTAATGCTTAAACTTCACTAGCTGCACAATAATCTGCCTCTTGATACTTTTTGCTTAATACTATTACCCTCTGTGGCAATTCTTCACATCCAAGCTTGCAAAGGCAATCTTGTTTTCTGTTAACATAAGTATTTGATCATCTTGACTCCACATGTTATAAAAAGACTTTCACATCTTTAAAAAATGTATATTAAGAGAACTATAATACAGAATATATAGAATTTGACTTACAGAAATTCCCTATACTACCTAATGCCTATCATTTTATAATAAAATACATACTGCATTACACTAAATACAATAATATATAGTCAAGTATTTATATATATTTAAAGGAATAATATACCTATATATAGGAAAATGTGGAAATGAGTGTAAAGATTTTAAAATTTATGATACAAAATATAAAACCTTGAATATAAAATTTAACCCATTTTACATGTCAAGCTATTTCTATAAAGAAATAGAGGGAAATAGAGGTCTTCCAGTAAGTCCAGGGAGGTGAAAACATAAACTGAAGTGATTGGGGCATTAAGCAGAGCCAAATAAGCTCTTAATAATTTGGTTAATTGAATTACGCCATTTAAGAAAAGAAAAAGATTACCTTCAGTTTAATATCCTCTACATGTTAATGCCTTATTTGCTTCCAGTAAAAGCAAAATATGTTTTATTTCTTAAATCTATTAAGGGACAGGTTTGTCAAATATTTGTATAATCCTCCAAATATAACTACTCACTTTATAATGACTGCTTACTTTTTTTTGGGTTGCAATATATTCATTTTTTCTTGGCCAAAATACTAATTCCTTAACAGTAGCTATTAGTACAGCTAATGTAAATAAAGTTGTCAAATATTAGAATCAAATAAATTTTTATTACTTACATTATTTCTATGGAGTAGAATGAACTTATATTGGGAGTAAATATCTTCTAGAAAGGAAAAGAGAACTAGGTAGAAAACATTTTTTTAAAGGAGCTTAAATATAGTTCTTATAGAGCCACCTGATTTTCTTCTTAATAAAAAAATCTCTTGAAAAATATATTGCACATGCAAATGATATATATAGTGTGAAAGAAAATAAAACTATTGTCAATATGTTAAAAAACTGAATTTTACTAGTAATTTTGATGTCCTTTTCTGCCCTTGTTTTAATATAACTCTTTCCAGCTGTAGATATAACTTTGGCATTTCTTAGTCAGCTAGGTATGGTCATACTAAATTCTGTCCAGTGATTTATAAGGGGAAGTGTAGGGTGGGACATCTGAAACAGTGCTCAAAGGGAAGAGTCCTGTGTCCTGTGTCCTGTGTCACATCCTCTTTCCTGCTGGCTGAAATATTGGCATGATTGCTGTACCATGATACATGTTCTGAAGTAAGGGGAAATCAGAGCAACAATGAATGTAGAAGTAGCTAGGTCCCAAATAAAGCTCTGAGCAGCCAAACCAATTATGGACTGATTTCCTCTGGACTTTAAGTATATGAAGGAGAAATAAGTTTCTATTTTGTTTATACATCTATTAGTTTTATATTCTGTCACTCTCAAGTTTACTTAATCCTAATGTATACATGTTAAAAACACTTTTTCCTAGACCAGTGCATAGCTTTTAGCTTAATCGTGTGTTTTGTTTTTCAATGTTTTAAATATTTTAATGGAGAAAAATTAATCAGCATTAAATTTTAACCCATTTTCATTAGACTTCCCTATTCCAAGTTAATATATAATATATAATATTTATAGTGTTTTCTAATATTGCCATTTTTTGAGGCTTTAGTCAAACTGTATATCTGCCTATCTATCTATCCATCCACCTTATCTATCATAAAGTAGAACATTATTCAAAGGCTTTGACACTATTTGGTAGTTTCAATCAATGATTTGCTTGTTTAAATCATGGAAAAAGGTTGGAAAAGATGGAAAAGGTTTATAGCAAATAAGAAGATAACATGTAATTCAAAGTGACAATAGCGCCATCCATCAAGTTCCAGATTTTGAGAGGTCTGTGAGAAGATAATTAAATGCTGGTGAATAAAAAAACATATGATCAGTGTACCCATACTTGGAAGGGCATATAACTTTGGTGAATATGTAAATGACTCAACCATCTAAAAATATCACAAACCCTGTGACTTTCATTAGTATATTATTTTTTATGTTTTTAGGCATATTCATCATTCTGAATGGAATGAGATGAAGACTTTATTATAGTACTCAGTGTTTCTTAGGCTAATAGAAACCTCCTCAATTAAGCTAGCAGTGATGTGAAATCATTTTTGGAAGTTATTCAATATATGCACAGATAATTTATGTTATGCCCTAACTTAGCCTTCAAAAACATTCACTTTTAACTTGATGGTATTGGCTATATTTTCTCTGTTTAAACTTAGTAAGTCAAAATATTTAATTGTTAAGGATATTTGAACATGATTTACAGTATTCAAGATATTCAACTAATAAATCTTAAGGTTGATAACTGTTCTTGCAATTGAGTAGCACTTCATTTTTTTTTTAACTGACTATAATTGTTAACAATAGTCTAGGCAATGATTATTTAATAGATATTGTGGAGAATGGAAATTTGACAGATTTTAAGCAATATAACCCCATTGCTAATAAGTTATGGAACTGTAATTTCCTCATTCAGCTGCATCTTCATAAAAATAGCAAAGCATACAATAAAAAGACAGCCTATGTATCAATAATTGGCACTAGTACCTTTATAAAAGCTTTATAAGAATTCCATTGTTTAATTTGTCTAAAAGCAAACAGTGATATGATAAGTATGCTCGAATGGGAATTTATGTTTAGAAGGCATTCAACAATAAATGGATTTCAGTGGAGTTCTGTGATTCAGACAGCAAAAACAGAAATATGTGTTTAAGGCAAAAGAATACGGGATGTTATTTATGTTTTGCTCCTTTAGTTTCATGCATTAATATGTTGTACTAAACAGCATGTTACTGTTGTTGAAATTCAGTGAATTTCATTTTTAAACTACTCTTGGAGGTCCTCATTTTAGAAAGTCTAGGTGATTAAAGAAACTAGCCTGTTTTAATGCCACTTCATGTTATGAAATATAACATAATTAACATATGTAGACATGTTAACAGATGTAATTAATAATATCTGGGGCTATGTATAACAATTATAGTAGTCATTTAATCAAATTATAATTATAAATATATAAATATATAAATAAAAACAGGGCACTATGATCAAGAATTAAGATTTCTTTGCTTGCTCACTCTTGTTTCAAACCTTGGTTATGCTCCAAGTAAAAATCACAAAATAGGCTCCTGTGGAGATCAAAGTTGTCTGTATAGATCATTTATCTAGATTGAAAAAGATATCTTGATACTCATAAAGAAGATATAACAGATTCTTGGTTGGCTGTGTTGGGTTTTCGTTGCTGCACACAGGCTTTCTCTAGCTGTGGCAAGCAGGGGCTACTCTTTGCTGCAGTGCACAAGCTTCTCATTGCGGTGGCTTCTCTTGTTGTGGAGCACGGGCTCTAGGCACGTGGGCTTCAGTAGTTGCAGTACGTGGGCTCAGTAGTTGTGGCTCGTGGGCTCTAGAGCTCAGGCTCAGTAGTTTTGGCGCATGGGCTTAGTTGCTCCGTGGCATGTGGGATCTTCCCGGACCAGGGATCGAACTTGTGTCCCCTGCATTGGCAGGCGGATTCCTAGCCACTGTGCCACCAGGGAAGTCTCATCAATTTCATTTTTAACTTATATTTTTATATAGCTGAGATCAGAGTATATATGTCTTGATATTC
This sequence comes from Balaenoptera acutorostrata, assembly GCF_949987535.1. Taxonomy (NCBI): domain Eukaryota; kingdom Metazoa; phylum Chordata; class Mammalia; order Artiodactyla; family Balaenopteridae; genus Balaenoptera; species Balaenoptera acutorostrata. Next base: position 20,524,433 of record NC_080081.1, read on the forward strand.
TCTATTTTTCACCACCATTTTCCATGTTATTAAATTTATGTAATCATAGCTCTTAATAGTTTCATTGTTAAGCAGATATATTGTGATATACTTAACTTCTTACAAATGTTGTGGATACTCAGGAGACTTTTGCCCATATTTTTAGTATTATAAATATTAGTGAAATAATGCTATTTGTAGCAACCCGGATGGACCTAGAGATTATCATACTAAGTGAAGTAAGTCAGAGAAAGACAAATATCATATAATATCATTTATATGTGGAATCTAAAAAATGGTACAGATGAACTTATTTACGAAACAGACTCACAGACTTAGAAAACAAACTTACGGTTACCAAAGGGGAAAAATAGGGGGGAGGGATAAATTAGGAGGTTGGGATTAGCAGATACAAACTACTATATATAAAACAGTAGTTGACTTCTGGTCAACACTATAAAGGGGAGAAAAATGAAGAAATATGAAGGTAAGAATTGCATAAATGTCATTATTTACGGATTATATAATCCATCTAAAAAATCACTATATAATCAAAATATAAACTATTAGAATAAGAGACTTTCACATATTTGCCAAATTTAAAATCAGACACAAAAATTAGTAGTATTTTTCAAACCAACAATAACTAGAAAACTTACTAAAAATAAGATATCATTCACAAGAGCCTATGCTATCACAGAATAAATATAATTAAGAATTTATAACATCTCTTAAGGAGAAAGCTATAAAACTCTGAAGTTATTCTATCTGTTCTAAATTTCCCCAGTTTATAACATCTTCAAATTTGGAATGTCTTATAATAATGAGGTATGGAAACATTACAGTGTAATTTAATTAACAGTATTTTTTTTTCTTTTTTCTTAATTGTCCATACAATAATGCTGTATCTTCCAATCAATAGCATCTTATATTCAATGAATAATGACAAAGGATATAGAAGATGATTTGAATAAGATGACTTAATATTATAAAGATGTCTATTCTCCATAAATTAAGCTACAGAGTTAATGCAATCCTAATTCTAATCCAATGAGGTTTTTCAAAAAGTTGAAGAACTCTAATTAAAATTCAAATGGAGAAATTAAAGATTATGAAAACTAGTCATACTCATAAAAAAAAAAACAGAAGTGAGGAATCTTCTCTACCAAATATTAAGAGAGGCAGGCAGTCCTCGTGCACTCACACGACACCCCACCACACACACACAAATAAAGGACAGTGCAGGCCAAAATCGTGCAAAACAGTCTAAACGATCAGTTGGAAAAATTACTATTGTTCCAGGATGATCTTTAAAAATATCTTTTCTCAAAATATTAAATTCTCCTAGTGTTAGTTATAAATGCATAGGGAAAGGAAAAAGACTAGTAAAATGAAGGCTCAGTGCACTGTAAAGTAAAATATTAGAGACTGAGAATTAAATTCTATTTATTTGTAAAAATTTTATCAAGAGTAGTTTGAACGTTTGCCTATCTTCTTCCATCACATAAATTATCATATGGAGTGAGCATCTTTTCTATGCTTCCTTTCTAAGCAGTGATCACTTCCAACATTTTATCCTTTGTGCTTCCAAGGTCTTGAAATACCTCTGTGAATTCCTTTAATGTGAACATTTTAGCTGGCATCACTTCCTCTGGAACATCGTCATCCTATTCATCAAAACCACTTTTTTCATTTATGCCAAAAAATTCACAGTCACCAAGTCCCTCTGGTTTTATATCTAGAGTCTCTCCAACAGCAACAGTGTCAACATTATCATGATCATTATTTCTTCTATAATTCCACTTACATTTGGTTCACATCCAGCATTATCACTTTTCATTTCTTTTCTGCACTCTAATTTTTGTGGGACAATTCCTTCTGAATAACGGAGGCACACTGACCAATCACCAACAGACTTTGAAAGAAGTGATAGAATTGGTCTCTGATCATGATGTGCACCTCTTATTTACACAGTGCTAAATGAAATGAAAAGCTCAGTGGAATTTGTGCTTTATGCAGTTACTCACAGTTAACTTATTCTGGCAACTAAGTTTTGAACTGTGTTGTTGGAGGACTGGTATTATTTAACTAAACCATGGCAACTAAAATTCATGCAAATCAGAACCAGGCAACGTGAGGACTGCCTGCACTTCAAAGGCAAAGTAACAAAACTGCACGTTATTGTCACAAGAACACACAAATAGCACTGGAGAGGAGAGACAGCTTTGGAATAGCCTCAAATAAAGCAAGTCAATAGGGGAGAAGCATTTCTTTAGGAGGTGAACTTAAGACAACTGGCTCCCTTCATGAAGAGACATACTACTAGATACCTCCTATAACAAAAAGATGGAATCTAGAAAGATTAAACTTCTAAATATTTAAGGCAAAATTATATAGTTAGCAGAAGAATATATAAAGAATATCTTTGTGGAAGTGGGATGAAAGAAGTAATTATTTTTTTAATCCATTTTTGTTTTTCCTCATCCTTTTCATTTCATTAAAATATTTTTTGACTATGTGACATGTTAAGATGATTCTAAAATCATATCAATATACAAGATATTCTCAGAGAATCTCCCTCTGTGCATCCCTTTTACTCTATTCCCATCACACCTGTCATTCCTACTTTTTTGTTCTGCATGAACATTAAAGGAAGTTTAAAGCATATCATAAACTGAGACAGAGCATCTAAAATATATGTGACCAGACCACATAAAGGATTTTTAGAAATAAATAAGAAAAAGTCAGTAAACTGGTAGAAAAATCGGCATTTATCTGAAGAAAAAATTTGAATATCCAATACTCAAATAAAAAGGGGCTCAATCTTCACAATATTTACATTAATCACATGTCCTAAGATCTCTACATATGTTTAAAAATGTTTAAGTACTGATTTTTGATGAGGATGTGGCACAGTGGAAATGCACATACAGTGTTTTTTGTTGTTGTGTACATTTATACAATCACTTTGGAAACATCTTCCATTTCCCGTCATCCACTAAAGCTGAAAATATGCATTCTTCAATAAATAGAAATTCCATTATTGTTAAGAATGGTAAACACAAAATTAAGAATAATGGTTACTAAAAAAAATAAAAAATAAAAAAAAAAAAAAAAAAAAAAAAAAAGAATAATGGTTACTTCTGAAGCTGGAGATAAATGAGATAGATGATACTTTAAAGTTAAGAGAAATGATCTGTTTCATAAACTGGTTAACAGATACACTGGTATTCATCCTATCACTAATTATGGAAGGCAGAATGATTCCCAAAGACACCCACACCCTAATCCCTGGAACCTATAAATATGTTACGTTACATGATAAAAAGGGCTTTGCAGATATAATTGAGGTTAAGGATTTCAAAACAGGGAAATTATCCTGTATTATCTCAATGGGCCAAATCTAATTTACATGAACTCTTAAAAGCAGAGAAGGTTTTTCAACTGGATTTAAATAAGATGTGGCAGGAGGAGATTCAAAATCTGAGGGAGGCAACCACACAAAGCACACACAAGAAGGGATGCAGGTGGCCTTGAGGAGCAGAGAGGGCCTTGGCTAATAGCCTGCAAGGAAGTGGAGACCTCACTCCTACATCTGCAAGGAACCAAATTTGGCCAGCCAACTAAATGAGGCTGGCAGCAGATTCATCCCCAGTGCCTCCAAAAAGGAACACAGTTCTGCCAATACTGTGATTCTGACCTTGTGAGATTTTAAGCAGAGGACCCAAATGAGAATAAGAAATCATGAATTGATTTGTCTGGAGTGGGAAAAAAGTGAAGGTTGAAATTGGACCACATTCTAAGAGAAGTATAATTAGATAAAGTTAATGTTCCAAGCAGGATCTATATGTTCTATTTCTAATTTCTAATCTTCACAGAGCTTCTAAATCCTTTCTGCCTCTTAGCATAGATTTAATCATCACTCTCCCTGAAAGTGATTTAAAATGAATTCATCATGTGACTTATTTATTTAACAGTTGAACAAGGGGAGCTTCCAAATCTAATCATAGCCTAAAACAAATAAATTACTACATATAAACAAGCAACAGCCACAATTTAGTATATACAATTAGAATTTTATTTATACATTTTTCCATGGGTCATCAGCATTTGAAGAGATGCACTTAAATATTATTATGCCCTTCTGAGTTTTTAATGTCTTTTCTGTTCAAAGTAGCTAAATGTATAGAATAATTGATTTTTCTCCCCTGAAAAAGGGAGACTAAACTGTAATATGGTCTTTAAACTTTCACCTCTGAAACAGTTCCTAAACTCTCCACTGGATAATCAGAGAAAGAGGACATTGACATATGCAACCAGAGATCCTGTTGGAGTGATCAAAATACTGTAGTGGTTTAACCAGTTTGTGATGAAGGCAGAAGAGGTTTGATGGGAGAACAGGAAAACTAGAACATTTTACTCAGGAAAGCTTCAAAGTTAAATTTATTTTTTTCTCTTGTTGCTTCTTAAAATTGTGACTTAGTGGTTTGCACTTGCATGAAGTTAAGAATATTTTCATGATTAGGAACAAAGTGTCCTTGCAAACAATCATTTAAAAGGGAGTAAGCTAATGAGGAAAGGACAATAAACATTCTATCACTTATTCAATATACAGTAAAAACTTATCAAGATGCCAGGTACTGACATTTCTTGGAATGGGGAATCTCTCACAATTTATACTGCCCCATTTGAAACCTATGAGTTGAGTCATCTGAAGCACATAAGGCTGCACGCCCTTCTCACAGCAGCTTAGAAATTCTTAGCTATAGGAAGCTAGCATCTAACCTAGCAGAAAATCTGGAATCAACCCTGGTTGAAGACTCATATTCATTGCTGGAGAAATGTTATTATAACTTCCTGGAAAAAGACAGTTGAATTGACAATTATGCATGTATGCCTGGGATAAGTGAATCAAGTAAAACAATGAAATCTTTTTGAACCTAAATATGTTCATATGCAAAATGAGGACACTTTTTTTTTTAAGTTTCAAGAGGGTATTGTGAGAATTAATGAAAATGTTTAGATTGCCAGCCTCTTTTATGTTCCTGTACCCTTTATATATACTTTCCTAACTAGAACTTTTCTTTGAGATTTATGTATTGTAGATCTTCTTAATGCTACTAGAACAGTCCATCAAAGTGTAAATGTGATTATACTACACTCCTCCTTCATATCCCAAGAGTGACTACTTCCCTCATGGCTTGAACTCAAATTTTTTGGTATCAGTATACAAAAAAAATCCATGAGCTGGACCTAGCTACTCCCTAACTTTTATATTTTGCTTAGAAAATACTAAATTCCTTGCTTTTTAAAATAGACACCATTTCTGACACCGGTTTCTTTCCACTTACACTAATTAGTCTTCATGTTCCTCATTCTCTGACATATCTGTGTGTGTGGCAGGGGGGGGGGAGTGGAGGTGTTCTTACCTCTAGTTATTGGTAATCTAGTTATTCTAATCCTGTAAGAGACCTCAGCTTTCATGCCCTTAGTAAATTTCCCCTGATAAAACCATCAAACACCAATTACGCTTCACCAAAAACACAAATGACTACATTATATGTTGTTCTTTTGGAGTCTAACCCAAGCTCCGTAGATGAGATTTTAATACATCTGGCTCTTCATGGTGATTATAAGATCTTTGAGGGCAGGCAATTTGACGACAATTATTCATATTTATAAACTTAAGTAACTAGCCTAATAAATCTCTGTTGAATTACATAGAAAACACAGTATTTTGAGTAGCCAACAGTAGTACTCAGTGCATGTGAGTTAAATATCAACATTTTCAAGACAACAGAAAAGTGGTGCAAAATAAAATTAATTTTAAAGTTACTTTAAAACACTCAAATTTATATGTTTTGGGGGTTTTTTTGGTTTGTTTTTATTATTAATTAATTCTACAAATGTTTATTAAGATTATACTTGGTGGGCTTCCCTGGTGGCACAGTGGTTAAGAATCCGCCTGCCAATGCAGGGGACATGGGTTCAAGCCCTGGTCCAGGAAGATCCCACATGCCACGGAACAACTAAGCCCACAAACCACAACTACTGAGCCCATGTGACACAACTACTAAAGCCTGCACACATAGAGCCCGTGCTCGGCAACAAGAAAAGCCACTGCAATGAGAAGCCCACGCACCACAACAAAGAGTAGCCCCTGCTCACTGCCAACTAGAGAAAGCCTGCGAGCAGCAACAAAGACCCCACGCAGCCAAAAATAAATAAAGTAATTAATTTAAAAACAAAAAGATTATACTTGGTCAAAGAATATGCTAGGAATTGAGGATATAAAAATGAATTGACACAATCTCTGCAGTGAATGGAGGTCATCAAACATTGGGAAAAGTTCAATATGTAAAACAAAACAAAAAAAAAAATGTATCTAGTTCCAGAAAGTCTAACAAAGAAAGGCAGTCTGGAGCTGGTTGTGACTATGTAGATTTCGTGAAGAATTTTCACCAGGGCAAACACAGTGCCGAGTCTATTAAATTAATATAATGTTACTAATTCTGGAAGCCATCAGTCATGCCCACACATTGCCGGGGGTGGGGGAGGGTGAGGGAGGGTGTGGGGGGGTGGGGTTTGGTGGGGGGGTACTATCTACTAAAAGTGAACGAAGAAAGTAAGGGTTTCCCCAAATACCATTGCTTGTTTACTTTCATAAAAGATTTCTGGCATTCTACTTGAGAAGAATCGCCTTTTTCATAAGAGCATACATTCAGAGATGAGTTGACCATGAATCTAAAGATTCACAGCTCCTCATTCAATAGGTTCCTTCAAAGGGCTTTAGCAATGTGTTCACTTTGCTTTTTATAGTGCCTGTGTAAAATTTCAAAGTTAAGATGGTGTTTGTTATTACTTTGCCCCTCCGCCTCCATCAGACTTAGTCTAGAGTCTACAGCGTAAGTGTGGATGCAGGTATTTTTGGAATAAAGATATGGTCAAGGGGAGCAGGGAGTCTTGTGAGATGTTCAAATGGTGACAGTCCCGTCTACTTACAGTTAAGATACTGCTAGAACCCTCAGTGTGGAAATAAGTTCTAGGAATCAAAATGGAATCATTCCAGATATATTTATTCATGAACTTCTAAATTTATTCAACAATTACTTACTGAGCACCTTTCATGGGTGAGGAACTATGCTAGGAACTAGAAATATAATGATGAACGAAAGAGACATAACCCCACACTGATGGTTCTGACTTCATTCCCTTCTAACAGTACCTGTGCTCACTCTGCTATACGTTTATGAACCTTTCTTTTTGTTCTCATTCTAGGGTTACTGTGACAACCTTCCTGGCATCATGATGTAAGCCTAGGCACAGAGGATGTGTTCACTCTTTGAATGTTGTTTACAGAAGGAAGCAATGATATATGTAGATGCAAAGAAGAAAAGATCTATCCAAAACTATTATCTCCATAGAAAATATTTTAAATTATTTTCATAAAAAGAGGTGATTAAGGAGTACTCACCTAAATAATATATAGGGAAAATATTATATAGAGATGTCAAAAAGTAAATTATAAAGAGCATAATGGTATTTTTTTCTGGATTTTGCAGTATTTGAGGCAATTTCCAGTTTTATTAGCTTTGTAATTTATGATGATTTCTCCTCATTCTAAATAAATATTAATTTGTCTATCCAATATTATTCATAATATGTATCCTTTATTTTATATTGTATAAGCTTCAAGGCTCACAAAACCTGAATCTACTGATGGCTACAGTAATGTAGAAATTCATTGTTTATATAGATTTTTACATATAGTTTCTCAACTACTGCTCTTCTGAATGTGTATTTTGCCTCTGCATTTTGCTTCTGAGTAAGAAATTATGGTTCAAAGACTTAAAGACATCTATCTCCCAGGGTCATTCAAGTGAACTGAGGCTCTTCCCACTCCAAGCCCAGGACTTCCCCATGTAGAAAAATTTTCCCTATTCACACTGAAGCAGCTAAGTTTGCTAAATTTTGCAGAGCTTTGCTATTTATTGTTTCAAATACATTCTTACATAATGAAAATGTTTTTCTACATTATTACCTTGACTCTCCAACACATTTCTGACAGAGTGTATAAAGCATACTCTTATTACAGTGTGTTTGATGACTTGCCTAAGGTCAGGGATATGCTTAATTTCAACTAGACTCCTGGTGTATTTTAAAAAAATCATGTACAGAATTCTTTCACAAAATAATCATATGCTCCTCGAGAAGCAAAAGAACAATGTATACCCAAAGACTTTTCAAGGACTTTTCAATCTGCCAGTAAGCAATTAGAATTTACTCACAAAACTGCAGTGATTTATTTTTATAATAATTTATGACACTGTATCTTTGTATTTCTAATGTAAGATTTTAATGTTTTTACCACCGAAAGAGGGAGTAAGGATTAAGTCAGTGAACTGGAAAATCAGAAAGCTCATTGTACATTCAATTATTTCCTAGACAAGCTTTTTATGAGCAACTTGTTCTAGTAAAATCTAAAGTAAGATGAGAGCATACATGTGAAAAATATTAAACATTCAATAGTTCAAAAAGATTGAAAGATAGTGGTAGTTTTTAATAGAATAGTGAATGATAAAATAAATTTTAAATTACATATATTAAATAAAGAGACTATACATCTTTAAAACACGAATATTGTAGCATAAAATGCCATTAATCACAAAACACCAAAGAAATGTTATTTCATGCAAAATGCAAATGACAGAGGAAAAATAACACAAGTGAATATTCAATAATTAATTGAGAAACAAAGTACAAATTACCCAAGCCTGTTTTAGTACAAGAATTTAGTGATAATTACTAGCATATACTAAACTTTATCCCTCTGAATACACTATGCTAAAATTAAATAGAAATTATATTCTTTGCTTTCTGGTGTTATATGTAACTTCTATATAATATTAGCAAAAATGAATATAACTCAGAATTTCAATTAAATTAATTTTCCAGGTTTTGGGGGATGCTCCAGGATAGATGAAACAATTACAGTCTGTGCTTAGTTTCCATCACACCATGTAAACAGGGAAAACAGGATGGATTATTAATCCATGGAAAATAAGAGCCATTATTTAGAGTGTGCAGGTGTTCCTTTGATAGAAAACAAAAGTTTGTCATAACTACTATTTATCAGCTCCCTCCTACATCTTTAATTCTAGATTTTCTTCACCCTCAGCCTGTACTTACACTGGACTGGAATTCTTGCCTGCTACAGTTCCAGAGATTTTTATCTCTATAAGGTATGAGCCCTTTGTGGGCTTACCTTTATTGGGCTAGGGTTACTGCAATACTCTATTCACAATTATCACCAGGCACAAAACATCAAAAGACATTCTAGAGAATCTCTTTGAGTTCATGACTTACTTCCAGCTTTCCAAGGATATCATAATCAATAAATCTTCTATTTACCTCTCACCCACTGGCAAAAAGAGCCCACACTGGCCAGTGGTGCACCTCCTTTAGGAACCAGGGACTGAGGCTGGGCAGGGCCTACCTGAGCAGGAACAAGGAACACACACTCCATGAGTGGGTAATCTGTGAAAAGGTGCAAGAGGAGCCAATACTATATTCACTCCATGGTCTAAGTCCTCAAGATTCTGGAGGTGTGGTGTAGAATCACATATTCTTGGGTATAAGAATCTAACTGAAAGGGCATCATGAATGTTTGCCCAGTCCAATTAGCAAAATGTCATCAATATAGTAAAGACTACCAAGTTCAGATAACTTAGTTTCCTGTAGTCCATATGCCTACTGAAACATGGAGAGTAAATGTGAACTGCATTTGATCCTTCTTGTGGAGGGAACTGAAAAGACAATTGCCAGAGCAGCAGCCCATAACATGTTTTCCATTATTACCAACAAAAATACCACATCTGCCCTAGCAACTATGAGTAGGGTTATGATTTCTTGGTATAAGATGTACTTACCTAGTGTGATTCACCACAATCCATGTGTTGCTGATTTCTTTCAGGGACACACAGGAGAGTTGAATGGGGAAATGGCAGGCACCAACACCCCTGAACTCTTTAAGTTTTTCATGGAGGTCCTTTCTAATTTCTGAATTTTCCCTGGGATATGGCTTATAACTTCTGATTTACTTCTTGGGTGGTTTGGGGATCAGGTTAAGGGATTACCTATTAGCCCTTCCTAACATGATGGGTCTTAACTCCAGTCAGGAAACAAATATGGGAGTTCCATTAGATATCATGCATATCTATCCCAATTATGTACTCTAGAACTAAAGAAATAACAGTAGTGTGGGTCCACAAATCCACAGGCCTCAGGCAAGGTAAACTCCTTTTAGGACTTCACAGGATGGATGGATGGATGGATGGACGGACGGACGGACAGACAGACACGCAGAGAGATATGTAGATAGGTAGACAGATAGACAAATTTTCACCTTGCCAAATAAGCCCTCTCCCTTATGGAAGGACCATGATGTCATTTGGATTCCCTGACATTTCAGATCCTATATTTAAAAGCCTTCACGTGGCTTTATAATTTCTCTTCCTTCAATGCACAGTTCCCTGGTAAATGCCTATGGGTTGCTTAGCAAAAGACTGGAGAAATATTTATTTCATATTATTGAGGTGATACTGTAGAGACGTTTTTCAAGAGGACAGAGCATCCTCTTCAGTCTGTGAACTGGCTTAGACCTAGAAACTGGTGAGAGATGAGAAGTTTCCGTTGTAGCATCTGACATCTTGTACTTTTGCTTGCCACCTCTTGATATTTTCAGGAAAATAAATACATTTACAGTAAAATACAACTAAAAGTACAAAGTTAAACTGTATTTGTCCACTCATATGTTCTAATTATCTATTTCTGTTTAACAAATTAGTCCAAAACTTACTGGCTTAAAACAAATGTTTAATTTTGCTCACAATATTGTGGGTCAGAAATTCAGGAAAAGCTCAGCTGGCTGATTGTGTCTGATCCATGTGCCATCTGGGCTTGAAAAGTTGGCAGCCAAGATGGTTTTTATTCACATTTCTAGTCAATATGGCTCACAGTCGTTTCTGTCTCTGTCTCTCTGTCTCTCTCTCTCTCCCCACATGGCATTTCACTTCCTGCCTTTTCTACATGGTCTGAACTTCTCATATCAGGTTTCTTATATGACAGCTAAGGCACCACCACCACCACCTCCCCTCAAACACATATTTCTATAGCAAATTTTTCAAGAAGTAGGACGGTTGAAGCTGCCAGTCTCTTAAGACCTAGACCAGGAAACTTGCGCAGTGACACATCTACCATATTCTGTTGGTCAAAGAGAGAGAGAGGCCACCCAGATACAAGGGAGGAGGTTTAGATGCTACCTCTCATTAGGAGGAGTGTCAACCTGGGTCAGTCTTGAATCTATCACACTATTTTGCCCATGGGAAACCCAAAGATTAAGGTAACTTTTTTGCCACTCCAGATCTCCTGTTCATTATATCAATAGTAATAGAATCCTGAAGTGTCATAATATGGCCTCTGGCATTTTAAAAGAATATAATTTCCATGAATTGCAGGAAATCTAGCTAGATGGAAGCATCTTTTAAAATCTATCCAAGCCTACATATTATATCAAACATTGACTCAATCAAAAATTCCAAGGCCCCATCACTGGTATATCTCTTAAAGCTTTAGTGAAGGGTACGTCACACCAAAAAGTAGGAGGCATTCTTCACCCTTACGCAATAAATCCATTCTTATAATCCCATCATTTCTGTAGCCTTCTGAGTCCTTTTTCAGTACTCTACTGTGATAATCACAGCACATCATCACATTTACAGTTGGCCATCATTATGTTTACAATTTAAGAATCATCCCAGCAGAGTGTTATGACTAGTTCCATGTGTCCTGGGTAAGAAAGTTAAACACAATTCATGAAGATGTATTCTCATGCCAATAAATTCCGCCCTGCCAAGTCTTTCATTCTGCCCACAAGTCCAATATCAACAAGACCTACTCCCTCATGTGTTCCTCTGTTTTCCTTCTGGTTTGTATTATCTAGGAACTCCAATTATTCTACAAGTAAGGCCTTTCCTTACAGCAGAAATTCTATTGCCCTGTTGGTATGTGCTGAGAAGTGACTCCAATTATTGGTCCAAGAGGCAATAAGCAAAAGCAGACGTGGAGCTTGACAAAGACAAGCCTTATCTTGCATCGCTCTCTTCCAACAAGTGAGAGGGGCTAAGTCCTCCACCCGGTCCAGGGGATTAATGAGAATCTGGAGGTTCAAGATTCTCACAGTCATCTATTTAAATGACCCAATCACAGACCTCTGACTTATACTATTTTCCTTAGAGGGCCTGAGGAGTCGGCATAAAGTGTCTTTAAAAACTATGAGTTCAATATTTTTTGAGCTCTGCCACTCTTATAATTAAATCCAGGACTTGGTTTTCTCCACAGTATCCTTACTGTTCCAAGAAACATGAATCTCTTTAACTCAGCCATGGAAGCTTCTAGCTTGCCCAGAATGACTTAAGGAACTTAGTTACCCAGTTATCCAACACTTCAACTTCAACTTCTACATGTGCCTCATCACAGTTCTCCACTCATGACAGCCTAGAAAAGTTTGATCATTTTGTATGCCTGGTCTAATCACCACTTCACCACAATGTGGTCCTTTTGTCATCAGATAGGTAAAGTGGTCCACTTCCAGAATGCTATGTTATGCAGAGTGGGGCTGTTCTTATCACCACTTTCTTAGTCTGTGTTTCCTTCCAAAGGCTCAGTTTGAGTTAAGGTCTTACTTACAGGCTATTTGACTTTAATGTGACTCCAGAGAGAAGGAGTGAGAGTAGAGTGAAACAAGGAAGGAGAAAAGGCCAATACAAAGATACAGTTTTCAGTTGGCAACCTCTGTGGGGGAATAGTAATCTAATCCTCTAGAAACTTCTGAGGAATCCTATAAATAGGTCCATTAGGGAGGGAATGGAGATGCCTTAACCATTCTGTTTCTATTCTGACTGGGTAAAGGCTTTGCTGGGCCACAGGCTCTGCTGAACTTGGGGATACACATGTATGAGTCAAAAAAGGCTCCTGTAACATCCCAAGCTGCACCATCAGAGAAGTTCCAGTTCCAGGCAGAAGCCAGAGAAACGTGGCACCTGCTAAGGTGAGACCTTTTCAGTGCGAAGTGGGTCAAAGCTTGTGTAGAACTCTTTCTCTGTGACATGAATCAAACATGAGGCCAGTAGGATCTTAGATATTGCTCAAGAGCCCATCTGAGAAAGAGTCCAAGAGAGAGATGATATAAGATGTAAAAAAAGGTGATAGACTTTAACCATGAAGTAAATACAACAAAACTTGGTGATGGCTTTAGATACTTGGTGTAAAGGGTATGAGGATCAAATATTCCGGATTTTGGAATTCTGTGTCTGAAAAAGCTGAACCAAAAATAGGTTTGGGGTTAAAAACCAATTTCAATGGCTCGCCATGAAACGGAGTAGGACCCCGTGGTCCTTGCCCCCCACCCCCACCCCATGTCCTCAGCCTGCCTTTCGTCTGTGGAAAAACTGTAGCCGAAGAATAAGTTTAACCAGAGAAGTGAGAAAATGCAGAAACAAAGGAAAACAGTCTCCATTTCTCTAGGAGGTGGGTCAAAAAGGATCTTACTGTGATTTATATCATAGAGTGTTCTGCCTATGTCTTCCTCTAAGAGTTTTATAGTGTCTGGCCTCACATTTAGGTCTTTAATCCATTTTGAGTTTACTTTTGTGTATGGTGTTAGGGAGTGTTCTGATTTCATTCTTTTACATGTGGCTGTCCAGTTTTCCCAGCACCACTTATTGAAGAGGCTGTCTTTTCTCCATTGTATATTCTTGCCTCCTTTATCAAAGATAAGGTGACCATATGTGCGTGGGTTTATCTCTGGGCTTTCTATCCTGTTCCATTGATCTATATTTCTGTTTTTGTGCCAGTACCATACTGTCTTGATTATTGTAGCTTTGTAGTATAGTCTGAAGTCCGGGAGCCTGATTCCTACAGCTCTGTTTTTCTTTCTCAAGATTCCTTTGGCTATTCGGGGTCTTTTGTGTTTCCATACAAATTGTGAAATTTTCTGTTCTAGTTCTGTGAAAAATGCAATTGGTAGTTTGATAGGGATTACACTGAATTTGTAGATTGCTTTGGGTACTATAGTCATTTTCACAATGTTGATATTTCTAACCCAAGAACATGGTATATCTCTCCATCTGTTTGTATCATCTTTCATTTCTTTCGTCGGTGTCTTATAGTTTTCTGCATACAGGTCTTTTGTCTCCTTAGGTAGGTTTATTCCTAGGTATTTTATTCTTTTTGTTGCAGTGGTAAATGGGAGTGTTTCCTTAATTTATCTTTCAGATTTTTCATCATTAGTGTATAGAAATGCAAGAGATTTCTGTGCATTAATTTTGTATCCTGCTAATTTACCAAATTCATTGATTAGCTCTAGTAGTTTTCTGGTAGCATCTTTAGGATTCTCTATGTATAGTATCATGTCATCTGTAAATAGTGACAGTTTTACTTCTTCTTTTACAATTTGGATTCCTTTTATTTCTTTTTCGTCTCTGATTGCTGTGGCTAAAACTTCCAAAACTATGTTGAATAATAGTGCTGAAAGTGGGCAACCTTGTCCTGTTCCTGATCTTAGTGGAAATGGTTTCAGTTTTTCACCATTGAGAACGATGTTGGCTGTGGGTTTGTCATATATGGCCTTCATTACGTTGAGGTAACTTCCCTCTATGCCTACTTTCTGGAGGGTTTTTATCATAAATGGGTGTTCAATTTTGTCAATTCATAATTAATAAATGTAACTGTATAATAGTAAAGTGATTGCCTATTGTCTATTTTTCTGGATGGGAGACTCTGGATCATCAAATCAGGTTAGAATTACTCTTTAAAAATATTAAGTAACCCAATACAATAAGAATATATTAAGTAGGAAACAGGCCTACAAGTTTGGGACTCATTGATTAATTAAGTCATTCTTACGACAAATATTTTCTGAGCACCCTCCACATATGAGACACTGGATGAAAGCATAACTTCCCTAGAGATGCTGAGCTGGATACTGGTTTAACAACACACTGCATATTCAATGTAACTCATTGTTTAGAAGAACAGCCAATATATACTATATATAGTTATTATTATAAAGAGGGGATTTTCATCTTTGTAAGTTTTAGTAATAAAGAAGCTTAATGAGTATTGGTATATATATATTAATAATATTGATATGTTAGCTATTTGAACCAAATATTAATTCTAAATCAGTCAAGTTAACTCCTTTTGGATTTTATGAATTCTCCTTGTCAATCTTAGTCTATAATAGTTTTCCTTTTCTTCTATTTTCTCTAAATAAAATTACTTTTTCTTTGGTCTGGAGAATATTTCAATTCTTTTGTTTCATGAAATCCACCTACCTGAAGACAGACTGGGCTTGTGGATATTAAGCAGGTGTCAATATACTTTTTTTAACTCAGGTCTGAAGCTTGCTGAAGAAGCAAGATTCCTTCCTGACCTTCTGATTAGAGTCAAGCATGATCTGTTTAATACTCAACAAAACTTGCTTTTTTAGCAATAAAATTTCCAGAAGAATTTCAGGGGCTTATTTCCAATTTTGTTTTGGCTTTCAACACACAGATTCATACCCATTCCACTAACCCTTTCATTAATGGATTTACTAGGTCGTCTGACTCTTATTTCCGCTGGCCTTGGAGGACTGTGAGCCTTCCAAATATCCTAGACTCTTCACTCATCTTCTCTAAACCAGCACACAGACACTAAGGGAAAACCAAAACTTGATATGACTAGTGAGTAAGAAGTCTTTATCCTCAATTTTTCTGTCTTTTCAAGTGCCTGTTAACCAACCCTTTTCCAGAATTCACATCTGTTTATAATTAGATTCCCAAGTCAATGAACACTCCATTTTAGATGTTAGCATTCTGGTATTTGAAAAGGCCACTGACTTACTTGTGAAACCACAGGAAATGCTGAAAAATCAGGGGCTGATTTTTGGCAACATGCATGTTTTAGTCTCAGCCTGGGTCTTAGAAATCTTAGAGAACTAAGTAACAAAAAGACAGGATGTTCACATCTGAGGAATGTAATCACTATGCTTGTCCGTGTCTCTCTCCAGGAAGGTTAGTTAGAACTGATATTTCCACTTTTATTTAACTTTCTTTAAATCTAGTGACCATCTTCCGATATACATATATTTGGCTACAAGTCTTCCAAAGCCATGCCTTAGTGGGCATGTGAACTAATTATGGAAGTACTACAAGCAATAGTCACATCGGCTGTGATACTTGGGAATGTTATGGTCTACCACATTCTCACGCTAAAGGGAAAGAATCCTCATTATCAGGCACCATGTCTGAACTCTACAGTCAGTAAGAATTTGCTGCTAGTAAATCCATTCAAGAGCATTAACATATATTCTAGGCAGGATTGCTTTTAAAAGAGAAACTCATTCCAAACTAATTCAAAAGGTGATTATTTCTATACCTGTTGCTATGTAAATAAATATGATGTATGTATGTATACAAAATAAATAATATCAATAGAGTTAACAGTTATTTTAAACACTAACCAAGGACTAGCCACTGAGCTGATAATTTAACGAGGATTCTCTGAATTCTCACAAAAACCATATTTCTGTGCTCATTTTATAGTTGCTTCCTCTGGTAAAAAGTCCATAATCTGACTGGTTTGTGTGTCTAATTTAATCGGTTTGCATATCTCATTTTAAAACTACCAAGAGATAACTAATGGTCTGAATTAGGTTTAGAGGACAGTTTCTTATCCATGTAGATTTTTAATCCTATAAAACTGTTAAAGAGGTCAATTTAAAAAAACTGCTTCTTAAGCTTTGATTGATGATATAACTTTTCATGTGATATTTTTGACCTAAAATTTAATGGAAATCCTAAAATAAATTAATCAAATATCTTTACCTAAATCATTTATTCCAAGTGTTCTGAAATTTCACAAATCTCTTGTAAATCTTTCAATCTATTACTTACATCTAAACATCTACTGGTATACAATAGTAAATTTTATACCTATTTTGAATCTCACTTCAATATTGTTAGTTATGCTCAAATTTCTCTTTCACCTTCCCTATAAACAAACACTATTCTGTTCCTTCAAAGTGCATCTGTGTCTATACTTTCTTCACCTGCCCTTTGCAGTGCAGAATGTAATAGAGGTAAGGTTGACACCCTTGTCTGCTCTGCTATGTTCAGTTTTGCAGTAGTTCGCAATTCCACTGAAGAGTCTGTTAGTACTCAATCCATTTCATGTAAAAACTCAAGAAATTCATCTCAGGCTGTTTATTTCAAAGACAGACACCCTAAATTGGGACTGGGATATACATGTTCACTTTATTCAATACTCTTCTGGCATATGCTATGACAAGTAAATTTCCATTCTGAAATTGATGTTAAGCAGCCTCTAAGCACGTAGCAGTAGTATTAGCAGCATAAGGCAAATGCAATAATCTTATTATCAACCCCTTTGCTTCCAGTTTTTTCCCTACCAAAATCAATCATTTTAACTGCTGCTATATAATCTTTCAAAATATCACTTTCATCACATCATAATATTGGCCAAAACACTATGTCAAAATTCACTGTCTCAAAGAGTAAGAATAATTCCCTTTCTACATTTTTCCAGTTTCCAAACTACCTTTCTAATTTTATGTACTAAATATCCTAATACCAATGTTTTCCATGGTAATTAAAGTGTTCTACTTAAAGCCTTCACACTGCATTCCCCTAATTTTCTAACACTCATGCTGAAATAACACTTTATCAGTCATGCGTTTCTTTCTCAGTCATAATCTTCTTCATAATCTTATTTTCTGATGGGAATCCCAGAATATATACATATATATATTTTTTCCTGTTTCCACCTCCCCACAAAAATCTGGAGTTTATTAGTTGATTTGGTCACAAATTCTCTAACCTCTATTAACTTGCATGTTAAATGATACTGTGCATTATATTTGTCTTAAATTGTCCCACTTTTCTTACTCATGATGTAGAATTTGTGTAATTCAGTGTATGTGCTGCTAAACTATGTTAAATATTTGAAGATACCCAAACTTCAATAAATCTAGTAAACACAAATTATGCTGTAATTATTGGTGATGTTACAACAGATCAAAAGCTGAAAAGAAATGATACAAATTAAGGGACTAAAGTACAATTGTAAGCTTTTTCAAAATATTTCTCCTTATAATGTATCCCCCTCCCTATATTTGTACAATATACACATATATGGTATAATGTTGTAGCAAACATAAAATTAAGACAATTTATTAACTGTGCACATGAAAATATTGGTTGTGGCCAATGCTAGTTTAGATAAAATTGAAAAATTGTTTTTACAGGTTTTAGCCATTAATATGCACAGATTTTATATGATTCTTAGGTTTCATGAAAATAATGCATTATCTTAGGTCAGGTTACTATTGTCTTCTTTTCAAGTATAGCAGAACACCAATGAAGCATGATTTTTCAGAGTGTACTCAAAGGTACAGCAATGTCATGCTAGGTCACATCAACAACCCTACTTCATCCACCAAAACAATGTCATAATCTTTTGATCTAAAATCCTTACGTGGTCAATCTATTTCGTCCTTCAGTATAACGTAATAAATATATTACACATATGTCTTATTTAAACATGTAGATTATGTTTTGAAGGTTTACATCTTGCCCAGACTTGGTATTTAATTAGAACACTTCCAAATAGGTCTTTTACTGGGTTCACAGTTTTAGGAAATATTGGAGGGGGGACAGATTGGGAGTTTCGGATTGACGTGTATACACTGCTGGGCTTAAAACAGATAACCAACAAGGACCCACTGCATAGCACAGGGAACGCAGCTCAATATTCTGTAATAACCTAAGTGGGAAAAGAATTTGAAGAAGAAGAGATACGTGTATATGTATAACTGAATCACTTTGCTGTACACCTGAAACTAACACAACATTGTTAATCAACTATGCTCCAATATAAAATAAAAATTAAAAAGAGGAAATATTCTGTATCTCTGTATTTTCCTCCTAAATATAAAAGAAGGTTATTTAGTAATTGTTCATTTGTTCACCTGTTAATTTAACAAATATTTACTAGTGTACTTATATATCAGGCATAATAGATAAAAGTACAGGCAAGACAAGAGTTGCTACCTTCAAGTTCTTAAACTCTAATGAAATAAGCCAATGGCTAAATACTAAAAAACTCAATCTCTTATGTTCATAGGCAATGAGAAAAGGATATATGAAATACAGAATTTTGGCAACTACCCAATCTTATCAGATGGGAGGGGGATGCAAATAAAAAAGAGCTGGTAATAATGGAAACTAGCATTTATTGTTTACTTTATAACAAACAGAGTACCTTCTTCAGTTTAGTCCACACAAAATGTCAGGTATATTGTCATTATAAATAGGATACTGAAGGCTAGGTAAGTTCAGAAAATTGCTTTGGTGCCCAATATGTTTAACTATTATGTTACATTACATCCTGTCAGAGTTACTGAGTATCTTTGTTCAAAGACCAGAGGCAAAGAGAGCATAATGCATTCTTAGAATAAAAGTTTTTCAGGATCAATTGAATAAAGATTAGAGTGAGACATAACTCTACTCTAGATCTCAGGTGTCGTACCATTACATATTAAATTTAAAGATAATTTTAAGAAAGCAGTGAAAGTGATAAGAAGGTAGTAAAGATTTTTTTTAAACTTTGGGTTTATTTATTTATTTATTTATGGCTGAGTTGGGTCTTCGATTCTGTGCGAGGGATTTCTCTAGTTGTGGCAAGTGGGGGCCACTCTTCATCGCAGTGCGCGGGCCTCTCATTATCCCGGCCTCTCTTGTTGCAGAGCACAGGCTCCAGACACACAGGCTCAGTAATTGTGGCTCACAGGCCTAGCTGCTCCGCGGCATGTGGGAGCTTCCCAGACCAGGGCTCGAATCCATGTCCCCTGCATTGGCAGGCAGATTCTCAACCATTGTGCCACCAGGGAAGCCCGGTAGTAAAGATTTTAAGACAAGGATATGATAAGGTTTGTAGGAAGGGATATAGAAAGATCATTCTTCCTGCAATGTGAAAAATAAATTGCAGGAAGTTCTAGTTCTAATCAGAATAGGTCAAATCACTTGGACTCAACTGAAGTGAGAAAAATTCTACCTAAATTTGAAAAGAGATAGCGTAAAAATACTGAAGAAATTAAACAACAGTTTGAAATTTCCATGCCAAATTATGGTGAAAAGCCTGAATTTATAAAGGTAAACAGAGTATTGAAGCAACAAAGTTTGTAAGATCTAACTAAAATCAGAATATAAAGTATTAAATTACAAAAGGAATGGAACATTTTCAAAGGTATAAATCTGTATCACTTAATGTCGTATATTATATAGTAAGAACACTTTTGAATAATAAATATATATGTGTATTTCTGGGTATATACGCACATACAGAACTGGTTAGGTGTACATTATCACATACAACACTGAAATTCTGAATTTTCATTTTTATACCTCATCTTTCCTGGATATATCTTTTTTTCTTATCATATCACCCTCTACTGCTTTACCTATCTCATAGGACTTATTGATCTTCTTTTTAATAGGGTAGTGGATGATCACTTGTAAAAGCTGGTAGAAAGCAGATAAGACTATCATTAGGAGGTTTTCAGAGTTAAGGAAAATGGTATAGTTATGGAAGAGACTTCAGGCTTACCAAAGAGGACAGTTAGAGAAAGAATGACCCACTGGTAATTGAAAAGTCAAGCTTTATAACGTAAATATTAATCCATGACCAACAATCCAGGATACTGCAATTCGTTAAGAGTATCACCTATAACAACTCTCTATTTTTTATTTATCTTATTCAAAACAATTTACATTTCCACTTAAAGTATTTTATGATACTGTGTCAACATACCACATTAGACCCATCCCCCTATATTTTCCTTTGCACACTTGGTTTTCTGCCAGATTGGCAGAATAAACTAATACTTTTTACTTGTGTAACTTTGGGGAAGCTACTTAACTTCTCTCTGCCTCAATATCATCACCTCTCAAAAGACAACAATCAGAGTGTGTGTGTGTGTATAAATGCACAATCTTAGCGTATGTATATATATACTATAATATATATTATATTCATATATTATATATAATATATATACTATATACTCTATGTGTATATACTTTATACCCTATATGTATTTTATATACTTATACTATATGCATTAATATAGTATAAGTATTATACTATTATATATAGTATATATTATATATACTACTATATATATACTAAAATTGTACAGAAGATTTTATACTTATGTGTGTGTCTGTATATATGTATATATATATATATATATATATATATATACACACTAAGATTGTAGAGGAGACTAAGTGAGCTAAAACATGTAAAATTGCTTATGTCTGTTCCTGACACATAGAAAACATTTAATAAATATCAGTTGACATTTTTCTCTTATACCTGAATTTTTTTTTGCTATTTTCTTGGAATAAGTAAATGTCTCCTTGTATTATATATAGGCCTTATTTAATTCTTTAGTCTGTTCAGAATGAGAAATGTAATCTATGGGACATAATTTAGCACTTTGCACATGGTATATAAATGAAGTGATTGACTACTTGGTTTAGAATGCACATTACTGGTAGTATGTGTACAGTGTGACTGATCCTGTAATACTGATGGTTTTAATAATGATTCCAAAAGCTACATTAATAAATTTAAAGTTATTCTAAAATGCAGCTTTCAAAACTTCTCACGTGGTATACAAAACCTTTACTTACCATGTTGAAACAATGTATAGTCAAAGAAAATTTATTTCTAACTATAATGAACATAACCCTACACTGTAGAAAAATGATATTGAAACATGGTTCCGATAACAGTATTGTATTACGTAATTGCAACTTCATTTACTTTGGTCATTTTTCCTGTCAAAATATAAATGATTGGTAAGAATAAAGCTTGGATGCAATGGGTATTGGCCACTATAACTTATTCTTTAATCTCATCTTTCTAGTTACATTAGCTAAAAGCAGTATATGAGCAGAATGTGAACAGTGAGGTAAATAGCACTGGATTCTGTTATACATATTGAGAGGGCCAAAGGCTTTCAAGAGGAGTTGGGAGGTGAAGCTGAAATCACTATCACATCAAAAACAAATGTCTCTGATCTAATTATGTTACTTTGGGTCAATCCTCATTATCCATTACTGGAAAACCATAAAGCCTAAGACATTTATCATTTCCCTATCTTATCTTCTATTTGAAACAAACTGATTATTTAATTGGGTCTAAAATGCTACCAATATTCTTAGAATCACTGAGTGATTACACCCTAAAATAGAGAAGAGATAAGCTTATCACAAAAGCATAATGTATCAACCTATGTTGGGAGAATAAAAGGAGGGAATCTTATTCACTTGGAAAATGACATATCTTCAACATAGAAAATGCTTTGAGAGAAAGCTAGATGAAACTGTAAACAGACAGAAGAATGTAGTACAGGAGAGAAAATGTCAAGCATTTTAAACATCAAAATAAATATATAATGAAAAAATAATTTAGGAAATTGAACATATAATGCTTGTAATGGGAATAGGAATGGAAATTATCTGGTAACCTGAATGTGGTTTCTGGTATTTTTAGCATATAAGTGAATAGGAATTGCAGGAAAAAAAAAAAAATGAGTTTCTCTTCAACACACAGTAGACAGAAGACAATAAGCATTATTACAAAGCTATAAAAATATATTTTTGTATTATATTTTAATCCTCTCAGGTTTATAACCAAGGAATTCAATAGTAAGCCATTAAACATATGCTGGTAAATTTACATAGGGCAGTAAGGGAGAAAGTGGCTGTCCTGTTAATATCATTTTCCATGCTGATGAAGCAGAGCATCTGTGTATGTGTGATTACCTCACTCTCACATTTCTTAGATCTCCTGGACAGGAAGGGAATCTGCTAGAGGCAAGAGATGATGCATAAAAAGTCATGTTGACAACTGTCAAAGTCAGCAGTCATACAAGCACAGAGGTTAGATAAGGTATTTATTTGTTGGAGCCTGCAGAGTATTATGAAGTGTATATTTTTAAAAGTCTCCTATTCCCGAAATGCAGAAAATTACTCCCTAGAGAAAATGGACAATAAGTTCACTATTACTTCACTGTAATTTTTTAAATGGTAAAGAAAATATATATTACACTGGAGAGTCCTGAAATAATAAATAATATTTCATCACTGAAAAAGTAAGCTAGATTTTCAAATTATAAATTTGACTTTTATTTCCAATGTCATGATTTAAAAGCATCAAGAAATTAGAAAATGTATATATAAAATTAAATATATATATATTTACACAATGTATATAAATTTAGTGTGTAATAAGTGTAGAGGAGTAAAGGAGACACTAGAAATAAGAAATACAGTATGGAATAATTATTAAAGAAATAAAATTACAACTTTGATTTTAACACAGAAATGAAGGAGGCAGCTATACTGTACTGGTGCAAGTGTGTAGTCACTTATTAAACTCATAATTTCTCTGGTTACACTCATTTAAAAAATTATGCACTAGTAAGTCTTAGTTCAGGTGTGAATTATAGAAACACTCACTATAATACTGTTGTAAAGATGACAGAAGGATATTTGTTACTTATGGTCAAGAGGTACAGAAGGAGTGAATCCAGGCTTCTAATCTACTCAATGTTGAGATGGATAAATTACTTACTCTTATGGTCCTTCACTTTCCCTGGTTTCTACTCCCAATGTCACCCCATGGTATAGGATAAGAGTTGAAGATTCAGCCTTTATGCTTGCCTCTCAAACAGCAAGAAGGAGTAAGAGAAAAGAGATATAGGTCCCTTCCCTTTAAGAAAACTTATCAGATTTATTTGTCACGTCACCAAAAAGAATTTAATCATCTGGTCAAAACTGCCTGTTCTTCATGCCTATGCACCTAAGAATCATTTTTTCATTATTGAGGAAGAAAGAGTACCTTTTTGAGACAATACAATATCTTCTAAAAATTATGATAATATCTATCTAATACTAGACTTTTCCATGTTATTTATATGAGAGATTATATAAGCAGTGACATCTTAACACATATATCACTTTACAAAACCTTCAATGGCACATGATGGCCAAAGTGTAATCTGAATTGTATCTTTTAAAAAATGTCTTATTTCTTTCAAATCTTCCTTTTATGCTTTAACAGTAATAATTATGTTGATACTAGGGATGCTGTCTCCTGCCCTGTGTTCTTAGAAAGCTTACTTACTTAAAGCTAAGTGAAAGAAATAATTGGAGGTCTAGCAAAGCCACACACATGCATGCACCCACACACACGGAGTTCTAAATCAAGGCACACTGTTCCAAAAAATTTAGAAAACTCGCCATAAAAGGAAGATTTGAAAAGAAAATATGGGTCACTTACAAAAGATTAGGGATCTAACAGGTCACTTAAAAGGTTTAAGGACTTGACTGGCAACAAGCTTATGCACAATCTAAAAGATAATGTGCAAATGTCTTCAAAATTCTGAGGAAAAATGATTACCAACCTAAAATTCTGTACGTAGGAAAACTACAAATATGATGGTAAAATACAGGCATGTTCAGGTATGCACCACCTAAAAAGTTTTGCCTTACATATATAAACATCTCATAAACATACACTAGAAGAACCTTATACTACCAAAATTAGGTTGTAAGTCAGTATAACTTTGAATTAATAACATATCAATATTGGTTCACGGATTGTAACAAATGCACTATACTAATGTTAAGGTGTTAATAATGTGCTGGGTGTTTCACATACATCCAGGAAGAGCAGTGGAGATGCCATCTTGCTTCATCAAGCTGCCCGTAGTAAAACTGAGGAGGAGAGGCAGGAGTTTAAAAAAGACCTTTTCAGTATTCAAACCAAAGTCAAAATAGAAAGGGATTTCTGGTTTGAAATTTAAATTATTTCTCATTCCCGCCTACTCAAGGTTTTCAAATAAAAAAGGGCTTCAGAACAAAAACTGAACTCAACATGTAAGTATAAGATCACTGGTAAAGACCTGAGAAATATCTGAAGAGTTGCCTCAGTAAAGTGTTCAATTAGACAGGTGACCTTAAGATGTGCCTCATACTGTTCATCCAATTTTAGGGCTTCTGAAAATCTTAAGAAAGCTGTTCTTCAGCACCCTTGCAGGAAGCCCATGGCAGATAAGTTCTTACTTTGGGGAAAAAAAAAAACTATGGCTTTTGTCTAACAGAGCAGATAACCAATAGATACATAAGAAATCCACAAAATTTTTATAGTTATTTCAGCTTAGACGAAAAGGAACAGAGACAGTGCAAAGGACAGGAATAGGCTCACAAAACTAAGCTGGCAATCCCTGCCCAGCTGGGATTCAGAATGGCTCTCAATCTGTGTGCCTCGGTGGTGCCTCCCATTTCCCTTTTTGAACGGGAGGGGCTGTAGCAATTATTCTATTCCTGTTCCACCACTGTATTTGAATTGTGAGGATCAGAACTTGTCTTTTTAGGTCTTGAGTCTTAAGACTGAGAAAAACTAAATGTGCAGAGTTTCACAAAAGGAACCACTTCTGAGGACCTGACTTAGATGGGCAGATCCTGGACCTCAAACATGAGTTTGATGCAGTAGATCAAACATCAGCAAACTATGGGCAGCAGGACAATTCTGGACCATATGTTTTTGTAAATAAAGCATTATTAGAACACAGCCATAGATGTTTATTTATGTTGTCTGTGAGCGCTTCAAGCTATAATGGCAGAGGTGAGTAGTCTGAACAGAGACCATATGTCATACAGCGCTAAAAGTATTTACTGTTTTACAGATAATTCTTTGATCATGGGTCTTCGGAAATGGTGAATGTATTTTTTCATATGGAAATAAGGTAACTATTGTGTAGCTAGAGGTCAGAGACTGATGACTTTAAAACAAGTCCTCACATTTGGTATCAATTCTCCCACAAATATTTCAGTAAAATTCCTGTCCTCAAATATAGAGTCCAGTCTTATTTTCTCATTTCTAATGCATAAACTGCAACAGAAGTAACAGTGTCCAAAGCAAGGTCCTAAAAATATTACAGTTTCTGCTTGGCTTACTTGGTCTTACGACACATACTCTTGGAACCCAACCGTGTGCCATTAGGAAGCCCAGATTAGTTACAGGGGGAGAAACATGGAGAAACCCAAGCGGAGAGAAACTGAGAGCCCAGTTAAAAACCAGTAACAACCACCAGACATCAGTGGAAAAAAGATTTAGATGATTTCAGCCCCTGGCAGAGGGCAGAGGAGGTATGAACATGGATACAAGTTCTTGGGACTTAGGATTTATATATATATTTATATATATATATATTATTATATATATATTATATATTATATATATTATATTATATATTATATATATTATATATATTAAATATTATATATATATATAAATTACATATAAATTATTGTATGTATAATACAATAATATTATGTATATATATCTCTCACCATTCAAAATCTGCCAACCTAACAGTAGTATGTCCTTGCCAAGACTGAGTTAATTTTCCAGCTTGGGAAAACACCCTGTGAATTGGGCTATCCTTCTCCAGGATGTTGAATATAAGCTGATATATAGTGTTGTCTTTCAAATAGCTAAAATACATTAGTGCAGGAAATAAGGGTGGCAGTGATATTGGCCTCCTCTCACGCTCACTCCCTGTGATTCACCTGTGAAATCTGTGCTTCTGATCCCCACAACTTTTGGCTCTGCCAATCTGAAATGCTGTGTTTTGAATTAGGGGTGGTGAGTACATACTATTAAATGGAAAATGGAATTGTAAGGATTACAATAGACTTACAAAGTTATGAGTAACATCTTGTCATCTGGACTCTCATAGAAGAGGATTAGCGGGGTGGGGTGGGGTTGGGGGACAAACAACAAGGGCACTCTGCTAAGCCCACAGAGATCCTGATAACCATGAAGGACGAAGGATAGTTTTACACAACTGTAGCAAGCAAGGGAGCAGTAAGTTTGGAAGCCAGGAAATTCATGGGGGTGCCTCTAAGGTCCTCCAGGTCTGTGATAATGATGAATGACCAATATCAGTGATTAGGGAGCATCACAAGTGAAGTAATTAAGAGCTCAAATACTCTGTGAATAAAGAACCAAGTGACCCCATGAAGCAAGAACCTAGAAATGCCGTATTGTTGAAGAAAATCAAAATGTTCATTTAAGAAGGAAGAGAATGGATATGGATTACAGTCCTAGGATCAACTACAGTAATAGGAACTGCGGCATGTAGTTTAGGGCTTTTTTATTAGGTCCTTGGAGAAACTGCTATTGAGAATTATCTACAAAGGGCTTTATGAAGCATTTAGCTTAATGGCAGGCAAAAGCTGATTTCTGTGGTTCAGTGAGTAGACGCCTCTTACGTAACGATTTAAAATCCTCTTGGTTCCTCCTCTTCCTCCAGCTTAGCCATCATATTATGCAGGGTTGCACAGGCTTCATGTGAGGGTAACCCCGGCCATATTCGTCTGATATCATTGCTGTGTACCTCATGCTTTCTTCTCAGGTGATTTTCTATCATTGCAAAGTATGACGCCAGCAGGAAACTACTCTACACCTATGCATGCTCAACTCCAGGGTGCAGAAGTGTTACCAA
Source organism: Balaenoptera acutorostrata (assembly GCF_949987535.1). NCBI lineage: Eukaryota > Metazoa > Chordata > Mammalia > Artiodactyla > Balaenopteridae > Balaenoptera > Balaenoptera acutorostrata. The sequence continues at coordinate 20,552,118 of NC_080081.1, forward strand.
CCATGGAGTTTGTGATGTATAAGTTCTGCTCTCTTACTCCTTCAGGCTGAGAGTTTTGACATGCATTTCAAAATGCTCCTTAGGCTTTTCTGGTGGGATCAAGTATCAGTCACCTGTAAGCAGTGGCTAAATCCAAAATACATCTTTCTTTTGGCTTTTCCTCCTTCCATGTTTCACTCACCTACCCTTTATATCAACTTCCTGAGATCACATTTTCAAATAATACCTGCATGCAAGCCTTTGTCTCAGACTCTGCTTTATGGAGAACCAAGGATAACCTCAGCTTTCTCATTTTCCAATATTTTGTTGACAACTCCTACTTCTCTTACCTTATAATTACATTATAATTTTATTCCATTACTGATATTCCAATACCGCCCTGGAACAAACAATGATAGGTAGGTATGTAAACATAGGTAACAAACAATGATAGGTAGGTATGTAAACATAGGTAGATAGATGTAGAAATAAGTATAGATATGAATACATAGAGATATTATGTGTATGAATGTGTTCAATTGTCCTTATTTGCACAGAAGTCTAAAATGCTGTGTTTATGTCACTTATTTTCAAAACTTGTAGGCAAGGACAGTTTCTAATTTATCTTTGTATAATTTCTGAATTTAAACTTTTTTAAAACATGATCTCTCACCCCCAGTAAAAAATCAAGAGTGAAAACAATAACAACAAAAGCTAATGCGCATAATTTAATATTCAGTATGGTAATTTGGTCCCAGTTAATCCATGTTTTTCTAGGACTATTTTTTTTTAAAGAAATGAAGTTAAGAAGCATTCCAAATGTACAATAATTTTTGTTGTAAGTTCTTTTTCAGATATGTTAACAAGAACACTAACATATTAGATGTTTTACATGTATGAGAAAGAGCTTTGTTAGACTTGGATTTTATTCTTTTAATTTATAAAATATTAAAATATACTTAGGTAGAAAAACAGGTGTTAAAGAAATTCTATAGATTGTGAAAACATTAAGCAATTAATAATTTCCCAATTCCTTCAATTAACTTTATTCTGAATCCTTCACCTAACTCTGTCAGAGAAGTAATAATGTGAGCAGAAAGTCTCTAAGCCACACTTAGAGATTCTAGAATTAAACAAGAGGGGGACCACACATGAGGTTATATTCTTAAGGAGACTGATGGTTTACTAAGATCCAACGTATAAGCGATCTTCTTATAAATACTTTCTAGGGTCTAATACATTTTATAGAGATAAATGATTTAAATATTGTATTAGGAAACATATTAGGGGTAGTTAAAATGAATATGGACACAGATACAACATAAAGAACACTTTTAGTTTTACTTTTTGTATTTTTCTCATGATTTTATACTTTTATGTTAACTTAAAAAATGACATCCTTTTGAATTTATTCAATTCATTAAATGTTTTTTTATCAGAAAAAAGCTCACAAATAACATTTGTATGGCATTCAATTATAAGTTTTGGCTGCATTGGGTCTTCGTTGCTGCGTGCAGGCTTTCTCTAATTGCGGTGAGCAGGGGCTACACCCAATGCAGCCAAAAATTAAAAACAAAAACAAAAACAAAAAAAACCAGTGAATTGTTAAAAAAAAATTATAAGTTTTACTATCAAGTAGGTTTAAACTATTTGATGGAAGACTAAAAACTATTTTCTGTTTGCAAACACTAAAAGACAGACTGGTTTAGAATAAATGAACAGACATGGATGTATGAAAATAACTGCATATATGGCAGAAAGAATCACTGGTGGCAGGTGCATATGTGACATTTATGTCAGATTTTTGCATATTCTTCTCTAGGCTTTCCATTGTAGGTAACAACACCATAGTCACAAACTTAGATATAACAATATTAGCCCAAAACAGAAACCACTGAAAAAATGCAAATTATCATTTTTAAGTAGTGAAATATAAAATTACCGCAATCTTGAAATCTATGAAATCAGCATTTAAAAATATTCTCACAATTGAGGTGAAGTGGAAGTGCCATTTGGAATGACACAACTATGTTCTCCCTTTCCTATGACTTCACACACTGATGCAAATCTCAAATCTTTCTCTGTCCCATCACACATTTTCTTCTTACTCTGGCTTTATGCTACACACCCCTACCCTGTCTCCGGGAAGATTCTTCATATAAAGCCAGGCACACCTGTTTGTTTCCACAGTAAGTTTGTAAAGAGGTTAAAAAAAAAAAAAGTCTCAATTGCACATTTCCAAATGTGAGACATCAAGTTAAAAACACAGGCCAAAAACCATACCTAACTGCACACAAACATTATTCTCCCAATTTGAAATGACACTTTCTATCAAAGATGAGCTTGATTCAACTTGGATTTGAAATTCATCCTCTAGAAAATTTTAAAAATAATCATTTAGCTTGATATCAATCTGTATTTCACTCTTACCACAATTCCAACACAAAAAATTAATCTGTATTATTTTCAGATTACTTCACTGGCTGATAACATAGCACTAATTTTCAGCAGGATAATATTTGCCATATTAACTGATTATTTTCCTTTGAATGTCCTTTTCCTTTCGTCTTCCATATTCAGTTAGCATGTATTTTTTCTCTCTCAACACATCAGTGAATGCATAACATGATACAATACAAAAGGGCTCATTCTTAACTTTTTTAATGATAGAGAAGCTTGGTTTAAAAAAGGGTTTCCCAATATCAAAACCAACATACTGAACTACAAGTAAATAATTTACATGCCATACTTAAACAGGGAGTATATCACAGGCTGGAAGAAAATCAGAGGAATGTCCTGGTGAGAAACTGGTGTATGTTCCTAATGAAGAGAGTGGAAACTTCTTCCCTTCATCCCTCCCAGCCTATGGGATGCAGAGAGGAGACTGGGAAAAACATGTATCAGGCCAGAACAAAATGAGAAATCTGCGGGATATGTATATTGAAATATGACAGTGCCACCTGCACTCCTGGGAACATCCTGGAGAAACAGCATGGCTGTGCACTCATTATGACCCAAACAGCAAAAGCACCAGAGTTGAAAGGGTAGAAATGTCCTCATATGAGTGTAGCTAATTCCCACATATCTATGGGAGGAGGGAGAATGCATTTGGAGAGAACTGCCGGTGGTAAGGATGCACAGATGTCTGCAAGGGCAGTGAAGACTATCTAGAGAAAGAATTTCCCACCAATGTCACTAGGATAACAAACCAGGACAAAGACCTGCACCTCCACAGCTTCAATAAACAAACAGACAAGCAAAACATACAACTCGATTCTTATTAATGGGCCCATTGATTATTTTTCTTTATTTTATTTATTTTTTATAAAGCAGGTTCTTATTAGTTCTCTATTTTACATAATAGTGTATACAAGTCAATCCCAATCTCCCAATTCATCCCACCACCATTACCCCCCCACCACCACTTTCCCCCCTTGGTGTCCATATGTTTGTTTTCTACATCTATATCTCTATTTCTGACTTGCAAACCAGTTCATCTGTATCATTTTTCTAGATTCGACATATATGTGTTAATATATGATATTTGGTTTTCTCTTTCTGACTTACGACACTCTGTATGACAGTCCCTAGGTCGATCCACGTCTCTACTAATGACCCAGTTCTGTTCCTTTTTATGGCTGAGTAATATTCCATTGTATATATGTACCACATCTTCTTTATCCATATGTCTCTCAACGGGCATTTAGGTTGCTTCCATGACCTGGCTATGGTAAATACTGCTGAAATGAACATTGGAGCGCATAAGTCTTTTTCAATTATGGTTTTCTCAGGGTATATGACCAGTACTGGGATTGCTGTGTCATATGGTAGTTCTATTTTTAGTTTAAGGAACCTCCATACTGTTCTCCATAATGGCTGTATCACCTGACATTCCCACCAACAGTGCAAGAGGGTACCCCTTTCTCCACACCCTCTCCAGCATTTGTTGTTTGAAGATTTTCTGATGATGCCCATTCTAACTGGTGTGAGGTGATACCTCACTGTAGTTTTGATTTGCATTTCTCCAATAATTAGTGACGTTGAGCAGCTTTTCATGTGCTTCTTGGCCATCTGTATGGCTTCTTTGGAGAGATGTCTATTTAGGTCTTCTGCTCATTTTTTCATTGGGTTGTTTGGTTTTGTAATATTGAGCTTCATGAGCCATTTATATATTTTGGAGATTAATCCTTTGTCTGTTGATTCGTTTGCAAATATTTTCTCCCATTTTGAGGGTTGTCTTTTCGTCTTGTTTATAGTTTCCTTTGCTGTGCGAAAGCTTTTAAGTTTCGTTAGGTCCCATTTGTTTACTTTTGTTTTTATTTCCATTTCTCTAGGAGGTGGGTAAAAAAAAAATCTTGCTGTGATTTACGTCAGAGTGTTCTTCCTATGTTTTCCTCTAAGAGTTTTATAGTGGTTGGTGTTACATTTAGGTCTTTAATCCATTTTGAGTTTACTTCTGTGTATGGTGTTAGGGAGTGTTCTAACTTCATTCTTTTACATGTAGCTGCCCAGTTTTCCCAGCACCACTTATTGAAGAGGCTCTCTTTTCTCCATTGTACATCCTTGCCTCCTCTGTCATAGATTAGTTGACCACAGGTGCGTGGGTTTAAATCTGGGCTTTCTATCCTGTTCCATTGATCTATATTTCTGTTTTTGTGCCAGTACCATATTGCCTTGATTACTGTAGCTTTGTAGTATAGTCTGAAGTCAGTGAGTCTTGATTCCCCTCGTTCTGTTTTTTCCCCCAATTTTGCTTTGGCTATTTGGGGTCTTTTGTGTCTCCACACAAATTTTAAGATTTTTTGTTCTAGTTCTGTAAAAAAATGCCATTGGAAATTTGATAGGGATTGTGCTGAATCTGTAGATTGCTTTGGGTAGTATAGGCATTTTCACAATATTGACTCTTCTAATCCAAAAACATGGTATATCTCTCCATCTGTTTGTGTCATCTTTGATTTCTTTCATCAGTGTCTTATAGTTTTCTGAGTACAGGTCTTTTACCTCCTTAGGTAGGTTTATTCCTAGGTATTTTATTCTTTTTGTGCAATGCTGAATGGGATTGTTTCCTTAATTTCTCTTTCTGATCTTTCATTGTTAGTGTATAGGAATGCAAGAGATTTCTGTGCATTACTTTTGCATCCTGCAACTTCACCAAATTCATTGATTAGCTCTAGTAGTTTTCTGGTGGCATCTTTAGGATTCTCTATGTATAGGATCATGTCATCTGCAAACAGTTTTACTTCTTTTCCAATTTGTATTAATTTTATTTCTTTTTCTTCTCTGATTGGGGTGATTAGAACTTCCAAAACTATGTTGAATAAGAGTGGTGAGAGTGGACATCCTTGTCTTATTCCTGATGTTAGAAGAAACGCTTCCTGTTTTTCACCATTGAGAATTATGTTTGTTGTGGGTTTGTCATACGTGGCCTTTATTATGGTGAGGTAGGTTCCCTCTGTGCCCACGTTCTGGAGAGTTTTTATCATAAATGGGTGTTGAAATTTGTCAATATCTTTTTCCGCATCTATTCAGATGATCATATGGTTTTTATTCTTCAATTTGTTAATATGGTGTATCACACTGACTGATTTGCATATACTGAAGAATCCCTGCACCGCTGGGATAAATCCCACTTGATCATGGTGTATGATCCTTTTAATGTGTTGTTGGATTCTGTTTGCTAGTATTTTGTTGAGGATTTTTGCACCTATATTCATCAGTGATATTGATCTGTAATTTTCTTTTTGTGTAGTATCTCTGTCTGCTTTTGCTATGATCATGATGATGGCCTCATAGAATGAGTTTGGAAGTGCTCCTTCCTCTGCAATTTTTTGGAAGAGTTTGATAAGGATGGGTGTCAGCTCTTCTCTAAATGTTTGACAGAATTCACCTGTGAAGTCATCTGGCCCTGGACATTTGTTTGTTGCAAGATTTTTAATCACAGTTTCAATTTCATTACTTGTGATTGGTCTGTTCATATTTTCTATTTCTTCCTGGTTCAGTCTTGGAAGGTTATACCTTTCTAAGAATTTGTCCATTTTTTCCAGGTTGTCCATTTTATTGGCATAGAGTTGCTTGTAGTAGTCTCTTAGGATGCTTTGTATTTCTGTGGTGTCCAATGTAACTTCTCCTTTTTCATTTCTAATTTTATTGATTTGACTCCTCTCCCTCTTTTTCTTGATGAGTCTGGCTAAAGGTTTATCAATTTTGTTTATCTTCTCAAAGAACGAGCTTTTAGTTTTATTGATCTTTGCTATTGTTTTCTTTGTTTCTATTTCATTTGTTTCTGCTCTGATCTTTATTATTTCTTTCCGTCTACTAACTTTGGTGTTTGTTTGTTCTTCTTCTCCTTCTCTCGTTCCTTTAGGCCTAACGTTAGATTGTTTGAGATTTTTCTTGTTTCTTGAGGTAGGATTGTATTGCTATAAACTTCCCTCTTAGAACTGCTTTTGCCACATCCATTAGGTTTTGAATCGTCGTGTTTTTGTTTTAATTTGTCACTAGGTATTTTTTGATTTCCTCTTTGATTCCTTCAGTGATCTCTTGGTTATTTAGTAATGTATTGTTTACCCTCCATGTGTTTGTGTTTTTCATGTTTTTTTTCCCTGTAATTGATTTATAATCTCATAGTGCTGTGGTCGGAAAAAATGCTTGATATAATTTCCATTTCCTTAAAGTTACCGAGGCTTGATTTGTGACCCAAGATGTGATCTATCCTAGAGAATGTTCTGGGTGCACTTGAGAAGAAAGTGTAATCTACTGTTTTCAGATGGAATGTACTATAAATATCAGTTAAATCTATCTGGTCTATTGTGTCATCTAAACCTTGTGTTTCCTTATTTTCTGTCTGGATAATCGATCCCGTGGTGTAAATGAGGTGTTAAAGTCCCCCACTATTAGTGTATTAATGTCAATTTCCTCTTTTATAGCTGTTTGCATTTGTCTTATGTATTGAGGTGCTCCTATGTTGGGTGCATATGTAATTGTTATATCTTCTTGGATTGATCCCTTGATCATTATGTAGTTTCCTTCCTTATCTCTTATAACATTCTTTAATTTAAAGTCTATTTTACTGATATGAGGATTGCTACTCCGGCTTTCTTTTGATTTCCATTTGCATGGAATATCTTTTTCCATCCCCTCACTTTCTTTCTGTATGTGTCCCTAGGTCTGAAGTGGCTCTCCTGCGGACAGCATATATATGGGTCTTCTTTTTGTATCCTTTCAGCGAGCCTGTGTCTTTTCATTGGAGCATTTAATCCATTCACATTTAAGGTAATTATCGATATGTATGTTCCTATTAACATTTTCTTAACTGTTTTGTGCTTGTTTTTGTAGGTCCTTTTCTTCTCTTGTGTTTCCCACTTACAGAAGTTCCTTTAGCATTTGTGGGAGAGCTGGTTTGGTAGTGCTGAATTCTCTTAGCTTTTGCTTGTTTATAAAGCTTTTTATTTCTCCGTCAAATCTGAATGAGATCCTTGCCGGGTAGAGTATTCTTGGTTGTAGGTTCTTCCCTTTCACTACTTTAAATGTATCGTGCCACTGCCTTCTAGCTTGTAGAGTTTCTGCTGAGAAATCAGCTCTCAACCTTATGGGAGCTCCCTTGTATGTTTTTTGTCATTTTTGCCCTTCTTGCTTTTAATAATTTTTCATTGTCTTTAATTTTTTCAATTTGAATACTATGTGTCTTGGCGTGTTTCTCCTTGGTTTACCCTGCCTGGGACTCTCTGCACTTCCTGGAATTAGGTGGCTATTTCCTTCCCATGTTAGGGAATTTTTCGACTATAATCTCTTCAAATATCTTCTCTGGTATCCTTTCTCTCTCTCTTCTCCTTCTGAGACCCCTATAATGTCAATGTTCATCCATTTAATGTTGTCCCAGAGGTCTCTTAGGCTGTCTTCATTTCTTTTCATTCTCCTTTCTTTATTCATTTCCACGGCAGTGAATTCCACCATTCTATCTTGCAGGTCACTTATCCGTTCTTCTGCTTCAGTTATTCTGCTATTGATTCTTTCTAGTGTATTTTTCACTTCAGTTATTGTATTGTTCATCTCTGTTTGTTTGTTCTTTAATGCTTCTAGGTGTTTGCTCTTTAATTCTTCTAGGCCTTTGTTAAACATTTCTTGCATCTTCTCGATCTTTGCCTCCATTCTTTTTCCGAGGTCCTGGATCATCTTCATTATCATTATTCTGAATTATTTTCCTGGAAGGTTGCCTATCTCCACTTCATTTAGCTGTTTTTCTGGGGTTTTATCTTGTTCCTTCATCTAATACATAGCCCTCTGCCTTTTCATTTTGTCTATCTTTCTGTGAATGTGGTTTCAGTTTCACAGACTGCACGATTGTAGTTCTTCTTTGCTTCTGCTGTCTGCCCTCTGGTGAATGAGGCTATCTAAGAGGCTTGTGGAAGCTTCTTGATGGGAGGGACTGGTGATGGGTAGAGCTGGGTGTTGCTCTAATGGGAACAGCTCAGTAAAACTTTAATCTGCTTGTCTGCTAAGGGGTGGGGCTGAGCTCCCTCCCTGTTGGTGTGTGGCCTGAGGCCACCCAGCACTGGAGGTTACAGGCTTTTTGGTGGGGCTAATGACAGACTCTGGGAGGGCTCACATCAAGGAGTACTTCCCAGAACTTCTGCTGCCAGTGTCCTTGTTCCCATGGTGAGCCACAGCCACCCCACCTCTGCAGGAGACCCTCCTACACTAGCAGGTAGGTCTGTTTCGGTCTCCTATGGGGTCACTGCTTCTTCCCCGGGGTCCTGATTTGCACGCTACTTTGTGTGTGCCCTCCAACAGTGGAGTCTCTGTTTCCCCCCGTCCTGTCCAAGTCCTGCAACTAAATCCCACTGGTCTTCAAAGTCTGATTCTCTAGGAATTCCTCCTCTTGCTACCGGACCCCGAGGTTGGGAAGCCAGACGTGGAGCTCAGAGCCTTCACTCCACTGGGTGGACTTTGGTGGTATAATTGCTCTCCAGTTTGTGAGTCACCCACCCAGCAATAATAGGATTTGATTTTATTGTGACTGTGCTCCTCCTACTGTCTCACTATGGCTTCTCCTTTGTCTTTGGATGTGGGGTATCTTTTTTGGTGAGTTCCAGTGTCTTCCTGTTGATGACTGTTCAGCAGTTAGTTGTGATTACAGTGCTCTCACAAGAGGGAGTGAGCCCCATTGATGATTATATCCCATCAAGAAGGAGATGAGAGGAGATCCTGAATTCACTGAGACTAAATTTCAAAGAGGAGATTCTAAGTACAATTAAGATTCATTTATTAAAAGACAAAGTAATATTTTTTCCATATCCGTGTTTCTGAAACATGATTTTTAACTGCTATATGTACAAATTTAGGCATTTGAACACTAAATACTATAATGAAAATATTTAAATGTTAAATACTTTGATATAATGTATTTGACTATTGCATGTGTATGGCATTATGTGTGAGGCACAAAGCTAAGTGCTTATAGATGTATTAACTATTTTTTTAAAATTATTCTTTCTTAGAGAGAGATTGCAACTGTTCTTATGTTATTGACTATTTAAAGTATATAAGTGATATCATAAACTGTAAATTAAAATCATCTAAAACTTACTGTATTAGTCAATTTGAGCTGCCATGACAAAATAGCACAGACTGGGTGTCTTAAACAACAGGAATTAATTTTCTCACAGTCTGGAGGCTAGAAGTCCCCAGTCAAGATCTGAATGGTCAATTTCTCCTACGGGAGCTTCCTGGCTTACAGACAACCCTTTCTTGCTATATCCTCAAGCGGCCTTTCTTTGTTGAGTGCACATGGGATCGGGGGACACACCACGTTGTCTCTTCTTTTAAGGACACCATCCAATCAGATCAGGTGCCCACATTTATGACTTCATTTAATCTTAATTACTTCCTTACTCTATATACAGCCACACTGGGGGTTAGGGCTTCAACTTATGAACTGGGAGTAACACAAAGATTCACTCTTTAATACTCACCACTCTGAGACTAAAAACAATAAACTTATAATTTTTTCATGAATCCCATAACATAGTTTGTATTATGTTACATAGGAAATTCTTGTTTGTTTTTTGTTCTTTAATCTGGAACACACATATTTAGTGACAATACAGCAGTTTTGATCTTGAACACACGTTAATCCTGGCAACTTATAAGATCACTTTTCATTGTCAACACATTAGGAGGTCTTCCAAGCATTTAATTATCAGAGACTAATGAGTCTAAATGTTCTGCACAATGCTGGATAGCTCTGTTCAACAAAAATTGCCAAGACTGAAAATATCAGTAATCACTCAATTTAGTAACAGTGTTTCAGTCTTTTATTTTTTCTTTAATTCACTTGTTCTATAAACTTACCCCTATGCTAGCCATAACCTTTCTGCAGGTAATCAAGAATAGCAACATAGTACCTATATTTCCATATTTTTTCCATTCCACAGGTTCATAGGACACTACTGTTGCTCCTCTATTGCCACAATAATACTGCTTAACAAAACAGACCAAAATTCAGTATAAAAAAATTAAGTAATTATTGAATACATGAGTCTACAGTTTTAGCAGGGATGTTCATGTGGTGTTTGCTGGGTTCACTTGTGCATCTGCAATAACTGAAGGTTGGCTAGACAGCGCTGGTGATCTTGGCTGGACTCTCTCACATATCTCAAGGCCAGCTGGCTGTCCATTGGTAGTCTATTATAGCCTGGCCTGGGATGGGATGGGGTACTAGAGTGAAACAACGCTGGTCCATGTGTCTCTTCCTCTAGAAGGCTAGCTCAGGAATACTCTCATGGCATAGGAAAAAGGGCAAGAGATGAGACAGAAAATCGAGGTGCTTTTCAAAGAGCTGCTTTTGTGGGGTCCCTGAGGCAGAGTCATGTCCAAGTGTCCCCTGGCAGATCATGGATAGTCCATCACTCAGAGCAGGAAGATAACAAAGCAGCAATACTTCTGAGGTTGTATCAGCATGGAAGCTTCATTTATCATGTTTCGACATTCCTGAAATAAATTTCTGTGGCGCGGAAGGGGAGAGGCAGCACATCCAAAGGAGACCCTTTAGAGTGTAGAATTCCACAGTTTGGATGAAAGACCATGTGAGGATGAAGCAAGGACACCATCTGCAAGCCAGGAAGAGAGACCTCACCAGAACCCAAAACCTGCTGAATCCTGATCTGGGACTTCCAGGCTTCAGAACTCTGAAAAATATACTTCTGCTTTTGAAGCCAACCAGCCTGAGCCATGTGGCTGACAGGGTCTTCGTGCTCTGGCCGGGTGTCAGGCCTGTGACTCTGAGATGGGAGAGCCGAGTTCAGGACATTGGTCCACCACAGACCTCCTGGCTACACGTACTATCAAACGGCAAAAGATCTCCCAGAGATCTTCATCTCAAAGCTAAGACCCAGCTCCACTCAACGACCAACAAGCTACAGTGTTGGACATCCTATGCCAAACAACTAGCAAGAGAGGAATACAACCCCACCCATTAGCAGAGAGGCAAGACAGGAATACAACTGCACCCATTAGCAGAGAGGCTGCCTAAAATCATAATAAGGTCACAGACACCCCAAAACACACCACCAGACATAGTCCGGCCCACCAGAAGGACAAGATCCAGCGTCATCCACCAGAACACAGGCACCAGTCCCCGCCACCAGGAAGCCTACACAACCCACTGAACCAAACTTAGACACTGGGGGCAAACACCAAAAACAATGGAAACTAGGAACCTGCAGCCTGTGAAAAGGAGATGCCAAACACAGTAAGTTAAGCAAAATGAGAAGACAGAGAAACACAAAGCAGATGAAGGAGCAAGGTAAAAACCCACCAGACCAAACAAATGAAGAGGAAATACAGTCTACCTGAAAAAGAGTTCAGAGTAATGATAGTAAATATGATCCAAAATCCTGGAAATAGAATGGAGAAAGTAAAAGAAATGTTTAACAAGGACATAGAGGAACTAAAGAGCAAAGAAACAATGATGAACAACACAATAATTGAAATTAAAAATTCTCCAGAATGAACTAATAGCAGAATAACTGAGGCAGAAGAGCTGATAAGTGACCTGGAAAATAAAATACTGGAAATAACTACCACAGAGCAGAATAAAGAAAAAAAAAAATGAAAAGAATTGAGGACAGTCTCAGAGACCTCTGGGACAACATTAAACACACCAACAGCCGAATTATAGGGGTCCCAGAAGAAGAAGAGAAAAAAGGACTAAGAAAATATTTGAAGAGATTATAGTTGAAAACTTCCTTAATATGGGAAAGGAAATAGTCAATCAAGTCCAGGAAGCACAGAGAGTCCCATACAGGATAAATCCAAGGAGAAACACGCCAAGACACATATCAATCAAACAATCAAAAATTAAATACAAAGAAAAAATATTAAAACCAGCAAGGGAAAAGCAACAAATAACATACAAGGGAATCCCCATAAGGTTAACAACTGATCTTTCAGCAGAAACTCTGCAAGCCAGAAGGGAGTGGCAGGACATACTTAAAGTGATGAAAGGGAAAAACCTACAACCAAGATTACTCTACCCAGCAAGGATTTCATTCAGACTCAACAGAGAAATTAAAACATTTATAGACAAGCAAAAGCTAAGAGAATTCAGCACCATCAAATCAGCTTTAAGACAAAAGCCAAAGGAATTTCTCTAGGCAGGAAACACAAGGGAAGGAAAAGATCTACAATAACAAACCCAAAACAATTAAGAAAATGGGAATAGGAACATACATATCGATAACTACCTTAAACATAAATGGATTAAACGTTACAACCAAAAGACAGACTGGTTGAATGGATTCAAAAACAAGACATGTATATATGCTGTCTACAAGAGACCCACTTCAGACCTAGGGACACATACAGGCTGAAAGTGAGGGAATGGAAAGAGATATTCTATGCAAATGGAAATCAAAAGAAAGCTGGAATAGCAATTCTCATATCAGACAAAACACACTTTAAAATAAAGACTATTACAAGAGACAAAGAAGGACACTAAACCTAATGATCAAAGGATCAATCCAAGAAGAAGATATAACAATTGTAAATATTTATGCACCCAACATAGTAGCACCTCAATACATAAGGCTAATGCTAACAGCCATAAAAAGGGAAATTGACAGTAACACAATAACACTAGGGGACTTCAACACCCCACTTTCACCAATGGACAGATCATCCAAAATGAAAATAAAAAAGGAAACATAAGCTTTAAATGGTACATTAAACAAGATGGACTTAATTGATATTTATAAGACATTCCATGCAAAAACAACAGAATACACTTTCTTCTCAAGTGCTCATGGAACATTCTCCTGCATAGATCATATCTTGGGTCATATATCAAGCCTTGGTAAATTTAAGAAAACTGAAATCGTATCAAGTATCTTATCCAACCACAATGCTATGAGACTAGATATCAATTACAGGAAAAAAATCTGTACAAAGTAAAAACACATGGAGGCTAAACAATACACTACCAAATAACCAAGAGATCACTGAAGAAACCAAAGAGGAACTCAAAAATTACCTAGAAACAAATGACAATGAAAATACGACGACCAAAAACCTATGTGATGCAGCAAAAGCAGCTCTAAGAGGGAAGGTTATAGCAATACAATCCTACCTCAAGAAACAAGAAACATCTCAAATAAAAAACCTAACCTTACACCTAAAGCAATTAGAGAAAGAAGAACAAGAAAACCCACAAAGTTAGCAGAAGGAAAGAAATCATAAAGATCAGATCAAAAAGAAATGAGGGAAACAATAGCAAAGATCAATAAAAACTAAAAGCGGGTTCTTTGAGACAACAAACAAAATTAATAAACCATTAGCCAGACTCCTCAAGAAAAAAAGGGAGAAGACTCAAATCAATAGAATTAGAAATGAAAAAGGAGAAGTAACAACTGACACTGCAGAAATACAAAGGATCATGAGAGATTACTACAAGCAACTATATGCCAATAAAATGGACAACCTGGAAGAAATGGACAAATTCTTAGAAAAGCACTACCTTCTGAGACTGAACCAGGAAGAAATAGAAAATATAAACAGACCAATCACAAGCACTGAAATTGAGACTGTAAATAAAAATCTTCCAACAAACAAGAGCCCAGGACCAGATGACTTCACAGGCGAATTCTATCAAATATTTAGAGCAGAGCTAACACCTATCCTTCTCAAACTCTTCCAAAATATAGGAGAGGAAGGAACACTCCCAAATGCATTCTACAAGGCCACCATCACCCTGACACCAAAACCAGACAAAGATGCCACAAAAAAAGGTAACTACAGGCCAATATCACTGATGAACATAGATGCAAAAGTCCTCAGCAAACAGAATCCAACAGCACATTAAAAGGATCATACACCATGATCAAGTGGGGTTTATCCCAGGAATGCAAGGATTCTTCAATATATGCAAATCAATCAATGTGATACAACATATTAACAAATTAAAGGAGAAAAACCATATGATCATCTCAATATGTGCAGAGAAAGCTTTCAACAAAATTCAACACCCATTTACAATAAAAACTCTCCAGAAAGTAGGCATAGAGGGAACCTACCTCAACATAATAAAGGCCATATGTGACAAACCCAGAGCCAACATCGTTCTCAATGGTGAAAAACTGAAACCATTTCCTCTAAGATCAGGAAAAAGACAAGGTTGTCCACTGTCACCACTATAATGCAACATAGATTTGGAATTTTTAGCCACAGCAATCAGAGAAGAAAAAGAAATAAATGGAATCCAAATTGGAAAAGAAGAAGTAAAGCTGTCACTGTTTGCTGATGAAATGATACTCTACATACAGAACCCTAAAGATGCTACCAGAAAACTACTAGAGCTAATCAATGAATGTGGTAAAGTAGCAGGATACAAAATTGCACAGAAATCTCTTGCATTCCAATACACTAATGATGAAAAATCTGAAAGAGAAATTAAGGAATCACTCCCATTTACAACAGCAACAAAAAGAATAAAATACCTAGGAATAAACCTACCTAAGGAGACAAGACCTGTATGCAGAAAACTATAAGACACTGATGAAAGAAACTAAAGATGATACAAATAGATGCAGAGATATACCATGTTCTTGGATTTGAAGAATCTACCTTGTGAAAATGACTATACTATCCAAAGCAATCTACAGATTCAATGCAACCCCTATCAAACTATCAATCGCATTTTTCACAGAGCTAGAACAAAAAATTCACAGTTTGTATGGAAACACAAAAAAATCCCGAATAGCCAAAGCAAACTTGAGGAAGAAAAACGGAGCTGGAGGAATCAGGCTTCCGGACTTCAGACTATACTACAAAGCTACAGTAATCAAGACAGTATGGTACTGGCACATATGGTCAACTTATTTTTAATAAAGGAGGAAAGAATATACAATGGAGAAAAGACAGCCTCTTCAGTAAGTGGTGCTGGGAAAACTGGGCAGCTACATGTAAAAGAATGAAATTAGAACACTCCCTAACACCATACACAAAAATAAACTCAAAATGGATGAAAGACCTAAATATAAGGCCAGACACTTTAAAACTCTTAGAGGGAAACATAGGCAGAACACTCTATGACATAAATCACAGCAAGATCCTTTTTGACCCATCTCCTAGAGAAATGGATATAAAAACAAAAATAAACAAATGGGACCTAATGAAACTTCAATGCTTTTGCACAGCAAAGGAAAACATAAACAAGACAAAAAGACAACCCTCAGAATGGGAGAAAATATTTGCAAATGAAGCAATTGACAAAGGATTAATCTACAAAATTTACAAGCAGCTCATGCAGCTCAATATTAAAAAAACAACCCAATCCAAAAATGGGCAGAAGACCTAAATAGACATTTCTCCAAAGAAGATATACAGATTGCCAACAAACACATGAAAGGATGCTCAACATCACTAATCATTAGAGAAATGCAAATCAAAACTACAATGATGTATCACCTCACACCGGTCAGAATGGCCATCATCAAAAAATCTACAAGTAATAAATGTTGGAGAGGGTGTGGAGAAAAGGGAACCCTCTTGCACTGTTGGTGGGAATGTAAATTTATACAGCCACTATGGAGAACAGTATGGAGGTTCCTTAAAAAACTAAAAATTGAACTACCATACGACCCAGCAATCCCACTACTGGGCATATACGCTGAGAAAACCATAATTGAAAAAGAGTCATGTACCACAATGTTCACTGCAGCTCTATTTACAGTAGCCAGGACATGGAAGCAACCTAAGTGTCCAATGACAGATGAATGGATAAAGAAGATGTGACATTTATACAATGGAATATTACTCAGCCATACAAAGAAACGAAATTGAGTTATTTGTAGTGAGGTGGATGGACCTAGAGAGTGTTACACAGAGTGAAGTAAGTCAGAAAGAGAAAAACAAATACCATATGCTAACACATATATATGGAATGTAAAAGCAAAAAAAAAAAAATGGTGCTGAAGAACCTAGGGGTAGGACAGTAATAAAGACGCAGACATAGAGAATGGACTTGAGGACACGGGGAGGGGAAAGGGTAAGCTGGGACGAAGTCAGAAAGTGGCATGGACATATATACACTACCAAATGTAAAACAGAGAGCTAGTGGGAAGCAGCTGCATAGCACAGGGAGATCAGCTCGGTGCTGTGTTACCACCTAGAGGGGTGGGATAGGGAGGATGAGAGGGAGATGCAAGAGGAGGGAGATATGGGGATATATGTATACGTATAACTGATTCACTTTGTTATACAGCAGAAACTAACACACCACTGTAAAGCCATTATACTCCAATAAAGATGTTATAAAAAAAAAAAGAGCAAGAGATGAAGCTAAAATGCACAAGTGTTTTTTTCAATCCTTTGCTAACAGTGGCCAAAGCAAATCATATGTATGTACTGGGAATCAAGGAGGGTCCACCTTCCTCACCTTTACTGGAGGAGTTGTAAAGCCACATTGCAAAGAAAATGGACATGGGAAGGATGAAGAATTGGGGCCATTAAAGCAATATATGTACCATATATGTGTGCATCCACACACAAAAATATATATGGAATTTGTCATTGTTTCTTTTGATTTAATGGGATCCTATTATTCTATATCCAATTTTGCATTTCTTACCAGTAGACTATGGAAAACTTTGGTAGTTATTTAAATTTTTCTTTTAGGTGCCTGTGTAATACTTCAATTTGAGTGTTCTCTTCCAGATAATTTACTAAATGTACTATCACAATTTATCAAGTGCATCATAACTCTTCTATTAATTTACTTTCCAAGAGATATATTAAAAGTGTAATATACTTGAATCTATTTTTCTAGTCTTTTCCATTGATCCCCAAATAATAATAATAAAGGAGCAATGACTGTTACTGTAGTAATAAAAGTAAATAGGGCATATATAGTAATAATATTAAAATAATAATTACATTATAATTCCGTTTATTATTATTATTATATTAGATTCAAAGTGCTATGAAGATAAATGTGAAGTCCTAAATTAGTTTTCCTGGATAAAAGTATTCCATGTAGGCTATAAATAATATTACCACTAACATAATAATTATTACCATTAGCAATACAACTTTGAGAAAGTTTAAGTGCTATAAACCTCAATCTCTATTTGAAAGTGGCAGTACATTGGTAAGCAATTATACTCCAATAAAGATGTTTAAAAAAAAAAGTGGCAGTAATAATAGTCATTTTGCAAGTTCATTTAAAAAATAAGTGATAAAATATAAGTGTAGATAATATAGATATATATATTATCCACGTTTTCCTGCTTTATACTTGCTTAATATACTATTTAATACCAAAATAATTGCAAGCTCACTCTTCTGTTGAATTTAAAACAAAATATTTTAAATTATAAACTTACATTTTTATTTATTTCCATTTACAGTTTTGTTCTTATCAAGCAAATTGATCCAAGTAACCATAAATATACTATGGAATACGTGAAAATAACTAATGCCCACTGAGTTCACTGAAGTTCACAGAAGATATAAATAAAATGATGTCAGTTGTAATAAAACTAAAAAATTAATATTTGCATATATTTCACTATCGGTACATGTGTTGCTGTAAGCTTCATATACACAGACTCACTTCAATTATATATTATTCAGCTTCTAGTCTATCCTGGTATATTTCACTTAGGCAAACCACCTTATCACAATATTTTTACCAAAATTATCCTTTAGAGATTTTAGCTGTGAACTAATTTTCCAGTAAGTTTTCTAGTTGCCTTGACCCCAGAATTGTGACAAGGAAACAGCAGTAGAGCTGACTTCCTAAAGAAAATATGTTGTTACCTACAATCAACAAACTTATACCTAATTTTTAGACATGGGTACTTTAAAAGATGCATATTTTGGTGTTACAATTTATTATGTCTCTATTCTAAGACTGAAACAAATGAACAATAAGGTAACTAAAGTTTAAAATTTATATACTAATTTCCATTTCTTCATTGAATGGAATATTACCACTGGTGGATTTTCAGCCTCCACCACTGAGTTTAAAGGCTTGAGCTAAACATAGCTTTACAGACTCATGCATAATTGCATCCATAGATAATCTTAGACAACATTCTTGAAATATTCACTGAGGTTATTATCTAAGAATTGTCATGTTTCAGTATTTCATTTTGTCCTAAAGATTTGTTGTTTTTGTTTGCTTTTAAAACCTGTACATCACTTTGCCTCATCTCCAAAATTTTAGTAGCCCTAAATTATTAGGAAGAAATGTTATTTCTTTTGTAAGTAGCTAAAATGACTATAGTTTGTGAGCCTTAGATTCCCTTTCAACGAAAATGCCTGACGTTATCTTTGGAAAGCAGCTAAGTATGGGTGTTAACAGTGTCCTCTCTGCACTCAAACTACCCAAGATCAAATCCTCACCCTGCACCCTGGAGAGTTACTCATACCTTAGTTGTCTCCTCTCTAAACTGGGAACACTCACAGTACCCACATCATAACACTGCTGTAAGGATTAAATGGGTGCTGTATGTCACAATACTGCCTGACACATAATAAATACAAATATGTCAGCTATTATTCCTTCTGTTGTGTGTGTGGTATTAAATGACATCACTGTCACAGGTAGCAAATACAGGTTCAGCTTTTATAAACTTGTCTCTCCTTTGAAATATATCTGAAAGCTACACACACTGAGTAAATATGACCAATTTATAGCTATGTATATACACAATTGAGAAAGAAAATAAACTACACCATCCACTTACCCCAGTATGATCATTATGTATGTACAGTAGTCCCCACTCTGCTATGGCAGATATGTTTCAAGACCCCCAGTGGATGCCTGAAATCACGGAGAGTAGTGAACCCTATATATACATTTTTTCCTATACCTACATACTATGGTAAATTCTAATTTATAAATTAGACAAAGTAAGAAATTAACAATAATAACAAAATAGAACAATTATAACAATATATGTGATAAAAGTTTTATGAATGTGGTGTCTCTCCCTCATCAACTTCTTTAGCTCTGCTGGAAATGTGGCAGCAGCTTCTTCATTTGCAGATACAGCCTCTTAGGTAATTTATATATATTTTTAGTCCAAACCTATCCCTGAATGTGTGTAAACATCCCTTACGTGCAACCAATGGCTTGGTGTCACTCTTTTCAGGGGACCCTTTTCTGAAGTCTTCGTATAGGCTCCACACTTTCTGGCACAACACGTCACTGTCAATATTTAGAACACGTTTTCCATTCACGTTTTCCACCCCCAAAGATTAAGCACTTATCACATACTGTGGCTCTAACTTTTGCAGTTTGAGGTGCGGCAGCAAAACTAGCATGAATTTATTTTTCCTTCTTCACAATTTCAGGAATAGAAGATTCATACTGTAGATCTTAGCAACCTCAGCATACAATATATATATTTTTTCCTTATTAAGTCTAGAACGTTCACCTTTTACACTTAAAGTAAGCACTTTATGGCTTCTCTTCGGCGTATCTGAATTGCCAGCATCACTACTCTTATGCTTTGTGGCTATTATTAAGCAAAATAAGGGTTATTTGAACACAAGCACTGTGATACCACAACAGTAGATCTGATAACCCAGATGGCTACTAAGTGACTAATGGTTAGGATCAGCTGAGCAGAGATGATTCACATCCCATAGGTGCCACAGAACGGGACAGCAAAGGACAGCATGAGATTTCACCACTCTACAAAGAATGGCATGCAATTTAAAACTTCTGAATTATTTATTTCTGGAATTTTCCATTTACTATTCTCAGACCACAGTTGACCCTGGGTAACTGAATCCGTGTAAAGTGAAACCACAGACAAAGGGGTACTACTGTGTATGATGTGTCTGATTTTCAGAAGCATAAGTTGTACTCTCAGGGTATAAATTAGCCATGTTTAAGAGCTAATTTAACACTATCACTTTCAAAAATTTACAGTTTCAGTAAGTTTTGTAGTTTGTGTGTGTGAGGAAGTTAATTTACTTGTCTTACAGTATTCCTCTTATTAGCAAACACAAAAGATACTTAAAAACTTTTTGTGTATTTATTCAGGTCAATGTTTATATATTGAAACCCTTACTTAGTTAACAGTTAACTTGCATCATATTCTTTATTTCTTTAATGAAAGGACAGTATTTGGACCCTCTTTTTTATATCTGCCATTCTTATTTTGAATGCTAATCATTCATCATTTTATACCCACTTTCACCTTTTTTCAATATCCATCTAAAGGTGATCTTTTTAGTAGGGTTACTGGCTCCTTCATCTTCACACCTTTTTATATAGATTGATGGAATCTACTGCAACTTCAGCATGTGGTCTGCACAACACAGAAGACTTAATACAAAAATCTGTCAGGAATATTGTAAAAATTTTATCTACAAGGGTATGAGTAATACAAGTTTTGTGGCTGCCAACAATGAAAAACAAGAAAAGAACTAAGACTCATTGGTTTAAGTACATGATCTGTCAAAAATGAATCATAGGCAATTAAATTGGACACTTAGGGAAATGTCTTTTAGAAGTTTCTCAAAAAGCAGAATGAGTCCAAGTTTTTTTTTTTTTTTTTTTTTTAATAAAAGACAACAATTTGGATTCTAAGTACTAACACAGCTTATAAATATGCATGGTATATAAATGTATTTAACTGTGGTATATTTTAAAATGTTCATATTACAACACTCAAATACAAACTACATTTGTCATGAGTTACCACAAATCATACTCATATTTACTATAAGACACTGATAAAATACTGACACATAAAGAAATTGTTTTTATATTGTGTATGTCTGTGCGTATAAAATACCCTCTGTTAAAGGGTTGGTGATAAGAAGGACAATACAAAAGCCACCTATTGTCAATTTGTTGCACCACTACTCAAAGGAACTGAGATTGGCTTTTTTTTCTTTAAAGAAGTTATAGAATAATGAAAGATTAGAGTTGGCTTAGCTCTGTTTTTTAATCTAATACAACCTTGGCATTTCACAACTGAATCCAATACAGCTAACTTACTGGCTGTCATACATTAGGAAGGTGAAAAATGTTTGCTGAATGAAGTGGGTTGTTTTTCTCAGTAACATAAAAGTACTTATTGGAAGACATAAAGACAAAACAAAAACTACATAGGTCTCTGGAATGCTAATCATTTTCAGAAAGAGTGTATAAGAACACAATCAAATAGTCTCTGTTAAGAGCTAATTTGTGTATGTGGTTACTAGGACTATATTTAAATACACACATACATATATAAATATGTACCTAATTCTACATATACTTGGAGATGAAAAACATTTTAATGTAAAAGTACATCTTCTCTGATCCAGACTTAACCTCAACCAATATGCAATATGTTTTTCTAGTTGAGTCAACTTCCAAATGTACTTAGTCACTGCTTTTGAAAGACAGCGGTGAGCAGAAAACTTACTTAGTTTCCAGAGCTTTGCATACCATATATACAAGTTTTTAAAAATTTCATTGGAGTATAGTTGATTTTCATTGTTGTTTTAGTTTCTGCTGTACAGCAAAGTGAATCAGTTACACATATACATATATCCACTCATTTTTAGATTCTTTTCCCATATAGGTCAATTATAATTATTTGGTTCTTTATTTCATCTCCGAGATATACCTTCTCCATCATTTCTACTATAGAACTTATTGATAGCATAAATATGTATGTGTATATATTCATCATATATCTCTATCTACAGATAACATTTATTTCCATAGGCAGAATTATTAACATGGTTTTATGAAGAGGGAAATACTGTTCTCTCTCCTTAAGGAATTTCTACTCTATGATCCAAAGGTTCAAGAACAAATAGTTGTTACTTTTAAAAAAGTAAATTATATTTTTGTGTTCTTCTTAAATTGATAATATTGTTCCTTAATAATTACTTATTTTGCTCTGTCAACTTATACATTTTTTGTGTGTTTAACCTGGAAATTATCTCCAAGATCCCTTTTAAAAATGGTGAATATTAAGAAATAAAATAGTCTCCTTTTGTTGATTTTTAATACAGATCTATGTATTGATTAAGCACCACAAAGAATCATTTTTCATTCTTCTCTACTTAGTTATAGCAGATATGACAATCATAAAAAAAAGCATCTATAGAATACAAAATGCATAAAAAAGCCAGAGAAGAACATCAGAAAAATAAGGTATGTGTGTTGGAGGGGGTAGAGAGAGAAAGAGACAGAAAGGGGGGGAGAGAGGGAGAGAGAAAAAGGGAGAGGGAGGAGGGAAGGGAAGGAAGGAGAGAAGGAGAGGGGGAGAGAGGAAGAAGGGGAGAGAGGGAGGGAGGATGTTGGGAGGGAGTTTTTCTTAAATTCCAATTCTAAATGATACAATTGCCTCCCTTCCATTATGAAGTTTTACAGTTGACATCTGACCATTAGATAGGAATATGTTATCTATCAGTGTTGCAGAATAATATACGAAAAAAAGTTTAATTAAGTGTGATTACACAATATATACTTACTTTTCTAAACTGTACTACTGACTACATGAAGTTCAATTTCCAATATATAAAATTAGAATTTGTATATTATTTAATGCCAGTAAAATTATCTCAAACACCAAAATCCCATATTCTTAGCAATTTTATATAAAAAAAAGTTATAATAACATTTATCTCAATGAACTGTGAAAAAATTTAGATTGAATGACAAACTTCCAATATTCAGATACATTCAGGGATAAATGAATATGGAGCATTTTAGTGTGCAACGAAGCTATCTAATTTGGATGGAAGTTAAAAATACTGATCGTTAAAAGTAAAGCAAATAAACGTGTTTCTCTTTTTTATGAATTACAAGTCATATATTCACTCGATCAAGACTTACACTTAAAAATTTAAACACTGACTTGATACTATAATAAGAAACTGTTGTTAATCTTAAAAGTATGTTGATGATACTGTGTTTATGTTTTTTAAAGAGAATACTTTATCTACCAATACATACTAAATTTTTTATAGATGCAATGGGGCTAGAGGGGAGATGGGTGAGAATATAGGTAAAGCAAGATTAGCCATGAGTTTATAGTTTTTGAAGGTAGGAGACTCATATATGAGATTTTATTAAACATTCTTCTAGCTACTGTTATATACATTTGAAATTTTTTATAATTAAAAGTTTAAAAAAATATTAAACTGTTCAATTTTTTTAAATTGAAGCTCTTTTGGAGCATATTGTTTAAGAAGTAGATAGCAATCTAATACTGACATTTTTTATCCTGGGCATTTATTGTATGTTACTAATTGTCTGGATCTGTACCTACCTAACAGAATTGATCTTCCATTAAAGTTGTCAATCTACTGGGTTGGCCAAAAAGTTTGGGTTTTTCCGTTAACATCTTACAGAAAAACCCGAATGAACTTTTTGGCCAGCCCAATATTTTCATGTGACAGCAGAGACAGAGGTAAAAGTTATTCTGTAAACAGGTTTAAGGAATTGCAGGAAGCAGGAATATAAACCTGTGCCTACATAGGAATCAAGCACATCTGGAAGAAGGATGGAATGCAGTTCCAACCTGGAAGTGGTAAATTTTCAAGAGCGATTTGAATGCTACTGTATCAGTCAGCTAGGGCTGCCATAACAAAATACCACAGACGTGGTGGCTTAAACAACAGAAGTTTATTTTTTCACAGTTCTGGACGCTGGAAGTCTGAGATAGAGTTGGGTTCTGGGGAGGACTCTCTGGCTTGTAAATGGCAGCCTTCTCCCTGTGCCTTCACAGGGCAGACAAGGTTCTCTCCACTGACACACCCGTTCTTCCTCTTCTTACAAAGCTTACTGATCCCATCATGAAGGTTCAGCCCTCAGGATCTCATCTAACCCTAATCACCTCTCAAAGGCCCCACCTTCAAATACCATTACACTGGGGGTTAGGGCTTCAACATATGAATTTGAGGGGAATACATTCAGTCCATACAGCTGTTCTGGCTTTAAAAAGGAGGAGGAGCTTGAAAATGTCTCCTGAGAGGAACACAACATGATGCATACCTTAGGAATGTTTTCAGGATTTGATTTCTTGACTCAGATCAGAGCCAGAAGTCTGTTGGCCTAAGTGTAAGAACTCCTATGATGCAATCACAAAGACAGAGGAGGAACAAAGTATCTTCTAAAATGACAAAGTAAAGATAGATGGTGAAATATTTTCTCCACTTCTGCTTAAAATTCAGTATATTTTTACTAAAATGAGGGCTCCAATGCAACTTGGCCTAGATAATCCACAGCTTGTAACCTTGGCACAGACATATCTTTCCCACTGACTGCCACAGCTTTAGAGTCAGAGTTTGCTTAACAACTTCAGGGGAACTAGGAGTTGCGACTGGAAATTTGTGCATGAGATCCACGAGCGTGGATCCTTCATTCACAAAGGTGAAGGAAGACTGTGAGGTCATGTTAGATAGATACTCCCAACAACTAAATGAGACTTTTGGGCAGGGCAACAATTCCTAAATTACACAGTTGGAGGCATGGTCCCAGGAATGTCAGTTACCCTGTGATGTGACCACATTAGTACAGATGCCTGATTAGCTCTGGGAGAATTCTGTTACGTGAAGAATATAAAGTGCAAAAACATCTCAAGTTGGCTATGCTAATACAAATCAAACATATACAAAACACCTTTTAAAAATATTTTATATTTTGAACACTGTACATGTCATTGGTATATTCCCACAAAGAGCATCAAGTAAAAATATTTTAAAATAAAGTTGTAACACAATATTAATAGACTGAATATACAGATTATACTCCTCTTATCTGCTCAGCTCCATCATCTCCCTGCCCACTGTCCCCCCACACCCCCCAGCCAAATGGTTGTTTCAGCCTCTCCTCAGGATAAGGGCTGAGCCCTGTCATGGTCAATATCACAACTATTAACGCAGCAGCTACAGCAGCCCAGCACCCACGTTCAGTTCAATTACAACCATGCAGGCTCTGGTTTCCCCAGTAGCAGTCAGGCAGGGCCAGTTAAACCAGTGCGTAAATGTGCAGGGGTGTTAAACTGTACAGGGTAAACTTTGAACAATGAAAGACAGGTGACCTGAAAGAATGGCTAGATAGTCTGACCCTCCTTTTCTCTCACCCTAATAGTTCCAGACACAGTAATTCCATATGTCCTTTCCAGAGACGCATTGTTGCCTACATTCCCTTGTGAATTTGTGGTCAGCATGGTTATTCACAAACTCATAGTTATTTCTCTCCTTCCCCAGAGCAGGCCTCATACTTGTTCCCTCAGTCTTGTTGCCCTAGTAATGCAGCAATCCTCCCACCATGCCTCTCCCCTCCAAAAAAAAACCCACAAAAGATTTACCATATAAGCTATACCTCTGGCTCGATTTTCAAGAAAATCTGGACTAAGACAATTGGTTACAACATTGGTCCTATAAATAAACCCGCAGAATGAGATTTCCGGCTTGCATTCTCACTGATCTTAAGTAATACAGACACATTTTTTTTTTGGGTAATTAGAGTGAGTAATGATCCCTGTCAGGCACTGGCATCATATTTACTAAGGCTTTCAGAAATGTTTAATTAGGAAGAAGCTCAGATACAAGGTAAAGAGTAGGAAGGTAGCTGCTGCACTTGATTAGTATAGAGGCAATGATAATTATAAGAAACCTTAGGTAAGATGTTTGCTTTTGCCAGATATGGAGACTTTGCACACGTACACACACACATACACACACACACACACACACACACACACACACACACACACACACACACACACACACACACACACACACACACACACACACACACACACACACACACACACACACGCTCAGGACTAACAGTCCCTAACCTTAAGCATGCTATGAAAAACCTCAGGAATTCTCAGGCCATATTAGAAGCAATTCTTAAATATTTCAGCTACAAGGAAGAGCGTGTTGAAAATCAGGTCCACTGAAAGGTTATAAGGTTGTCAATGCTGCAGCCAACACTAAACATGCAGCCTTGACATATCTTGACCCTTATAAGGAAAAGTGGGACCCTGACACTTATGGGGACATTTGTGTGAATGGGAATAAAATATATCAAACATCCATAGTTTCCTGAATCCTGCTGGAAAGGAGAAGTAGCCCTTTTCCTTTTTGCTAAGAATGGCCTCATGCTATGATCTGGTCTATAGCAAGTGCCTCACAACATGATGCTGTTCTCCCCCATACTTACTGCCACTGTACATTAGCCCCCAGATTTAAAAGGGTCAGATCTCAGCCAGATCGAGTGAGGAAGTACAAGCCCTGCTCAGAAAAAGAAAACAGCCTACAAACCAAGAAATTTCAGGAGCTAGTTAATAAATGGTGGCAGGCAAAGGGGGATCTGGAAATTTTAGCCTGAGGGAGTAGGATGGTAAGTAAGGGGGTTGAGGTTCAAACTGCTGTACAACTAGTGACATATAACAGGACATCTGATGGTACTCTAGGTACCCAGGGAGGATAGGGATGCTGTACAACGTCTTTGGAATGCTCCAGCACAAGTGGAAGACGCCAGGTTTCGGCACCAAAGCCAGACATTACAAATCTGTGTTTTCTAGGGAATAGAGAGTAAGTCACGCTTTATATGTGACTATGTGTGGCATATGTGATTATATGTGGCAATTCTTGCATTGCCTTTCACTACCATCAGACTTATTAAAAGACTTCTGCAGCCAATCCTTGCAGCCACTTCTGACGGCACAGCAGTTAGCCTCTGCTGTCGCCGGTGTGATGCCGGGAGGCACGCCGGCCCTCCAACAGCCTGTCCTCATCCCCTTCAGCATGGCCGGATGGCTAGGAGGGCAGCAAGGACCGGTCCTCCCACTGCCCACTGCAAATCTCAGACATCCAAGGGCTGGTAGCAGCAGCTGCAGCTGGAGGCATTACGACTCTGCCACCGCCAACTCTACGAGGTAACCCACTGTGTTCTGTGTCAGGTAGGGCTCTATCCACTGGCCCAAGTTCTCTGAAGTGGACAAGTGCCCTGAGTGTTGAAGGTGGTTCAGAGTTGCCTCCACCATAAAGGCTATGGAAGGCTTATGTAAGAAAAATAAAAAATAAAAAGAAATAAAATTACAATGTCCCCACAAAACCTTGTATTCTTTTTTTTTTTTTGCTTTATTTTTTTTCATAGCACTTCTATTCATCTGACACTATTTTTACTTATTCATTTAACTTATTAACTGTCTTTTACCACTAGATTGCATGTTAAATATGGCAGGAATTCCTGTCTCTCTTTTTAAAATTTGTTCAACTTTACCTCAATAATGTTGAAGATAGTTCACTGCATAGGTGCTCCTAAATTAACACTGTTTGAAATAACTTAAAAATTAATAAGTTGAATCAGGTTTTCACTCACTTAAGTAAAACTATTCCAGCTCTGGCATCACCAAGGTAGAAATTCAATGAAGACGTTTACATCTTTCTTGACTGCATCAAAGTCAAAACTCATTATCAGAGAACCACGTTTTTGTTACCAAAACACTGTTTCATCATTTCCATGACACCATATTCTTCTGGAATTCTTCCTTTTATTTACTAAAAATCTTCAAGTATCATGTCCATAAGGCCGCAATCTAGGCCCTCATCCTCATCTCTTTCTACAAGTGTTTATTTTAGCTAGCCTCATCGAGTCCTACTTTAATAATGCCACCCATATGCTAACCACCAAACACACATCTGCAGTCTAGACCTGTTTTCTGCACTCCACACCTCTGTATTCAAATGTTTACTAAACATTCCTTTGGTCCCACAAAGACATGTCAAAGGCTCCTATCCAATGTGGACAGGAGAGTCTAGATAGGACACTGTCTTGCTGGTTAGATGAAGAGAGTGATTTTACATATTTAGTCCAAAATTTATAAAGCAATGAAGTCCTGGAATCAATGTGGGCACTTTATTCTTATACTATGTTAAGATAATGTTCATGGAAAATAAAAAGCTTGTGGTGTCCTGGAGTCAAGTGGGTTTAACACCATTCTGATAAGGGAGTAAAAAATCATCCCTTTCTCCAAACACACTTTCCTCTCTAACATGTAGAATTAGAGAACATTTTACCATTCTCACTCTTGGAATACTCACTGTTAATAGAGACTGAGAGAAAGGAAGGAAGGTTAGGTTCAATTAATTTGTTGCCTGTGAGGCATATACTTTTATTGAAACTGCCAGTTAAGGTGATTTTCCTTTTTGGCTGTCAGGTCTCTTACCTTGGCCTTACCTTTCTGGGTTAAATGACTATCAGTTCTTTGGAAACAACCTGTCACTAATGTCAGGTTATGAAGTGAACTACTAACTCAGGCAGCTTGCTGGTGGAAGTCTCCTACTACTAGACTCATTTAGAGGAGAAATTAACAGCATTCCTTAATGTAAAGGAAGAAGTGTTACAGAAAAAGAAAAAATATACTGAAATACAATAAAACAACTTATAAATTAGAAAATACGTTAAGATATTATAGCCTATCTCCCACTTCTCAGTTTTGGATGAAATGATTGAAACGTAATTGGTAAATGACTTTCTTTAGGTCACATTGCTAGATAAGTAGAATTTCAACTGAATTTTCTTTTTTTTTTTAATGAAGTGATTTTACAGAAAACTAATATTTTGGTACTGTGAGGAAAGAACTCACCTCTACCCAAACATGTGAAGGCTGGGGTTATACTAACAGTAATATTAATTAAGTACTCTGTGCCAGGCTTTGTGCTACACACTCTCTTTGATCTCATTTAGTTCTTGTAAAACAAAATAAATAGATACATTCATATTATTCTATCAGAGACACTAAGAAATGAAATAACTTTTTAACAATTGTACAACAGTTAATGACTGAGACATATCCTGGAAGTAGGGAGCCAGTCTCAAAATGGGCAGGTCACAAGAGCACTATGGTCAGTGGGGCTGTCCTGTTGGTTACTGGGATTCCAAGGGGAGATGCAGACACTTTAATACCTTCACCCTATAAAGTGAATCATAAACACCTACAACCCAGACATTTCCTTTAGGGATAATTAAGGGTTGTATCAACCCACACTGTCTGCCCGAGACTACAAGCAATACTTCCATAGGGGAAATGACAGGTTTAGAAGAAATATGTGTGTGTATATGTGTGTGTGTCTTGGACCTAGCAGGTTTTTCCTACCCATCTTTGGTGAGTGAGTTTTTCTTTTTCCGTATTAAGAGATGTCTGGAAGTACTGCCGTGTTTCCTCTTTACCCTCCTTGACCCAACATGTCAGGCCACGTAGAGCCTATAAAACAGAACCAATCTCCTTCTACTCCAAGGTGAGTCAGGAGAAGGAGTCATTAAAATAACACCTCTCTCTTCATTTTAAATCCCCTTAACTGAAGCCTGACCAGTGAAAAGTAAAAATCTGAGATTGAAATTCTGAACCAGATCCTAGATGATACCAACTGAGATACTTACTGTAACCAAGTGTAATCAGAAGATTGTAAAATCTGTTCAAGGTGATAGTGAAACATTGTTTATCATATTGTGATTCACAAAATGTTACCGAGTGGTAAAGAGATATGGTGCTGGAGTCAGAATGTAAATAAACATATTGTTTTATTTTTAATATGTTGGTCAAAGCAAGATATTAAAATGATAAAAATTAGTATAAGATATTAATAATAAGATAAAGAGTTATGCCCATACTTCTGCATACACAGAACTCTCCACTCTCCAGAGGCCACTGAGTACACTGGTTTATCCTCTGCAATGCTGGTGGTTACTTTAACGCTTTTACACATAATGTATGTGTTTGCACGTATAATATATGTGTATATTTATACATATATGTGTGCATCTGTGTGTTTGTGTAATGTGGCAGCACCTTTAATGAAAAGATATATACATTTTAATGGGAGCCACAGTGTAGGAGACAAGCAACTTGAAAATATTAAAATACTGTTTATGTATGTCTTGATTTATTTTCATTTTGAAACTCCTGGATTGAGTCTCTGTCTCTTACTTTTTACACATATTTTAAGTTATTTTATTATTTTTATATATTTTAAAATATTTTACCAAATCTGTTTTCCAACATATCTATTATTTATATTTTAATCTAGGAAATCATGTTTTAATATTTCCAAAGCCATCTCTTCTTACATTATTCCACCTTCATATAATTATTTTCACTATGAATATAAGATTATTATGAATTCTTTCTAATATTTGAAGTTTTCTAATTAAAAAAACTATTTGTCTCCTTACTCATCACATATCTACTTTTAATTTTAATTCAACATTTTTGCTTTTATAATACTGGTATTTTGCCTTTAATTTCTGGATTTTTCAAATAGCTGATAAATGCTTTGTCTTTCCATGGCTCTTACTTTAGATAAGTACTGGCACCTAGTAAGTAGTAAACAAAGAGTCCTTTAACATTATTTTTTTCTTGTAATAATAAGAAAAGCTTCGTTACATGAAGATTTTTCTTTACAGTGAGCATGAGAGGAACTAACCCATGTATTAGGGGTTATCCAAATGTCAGAATAAGGAATCCTATTCTTAAGTCAGCTTCATCTATACTAACTGCTCATTCTTCCCCTGGAGAGATTATATAATACCATCAGAAAAGAACCCTACTGTTTTTTTTCCTTGTGGTAGGCAAATTCCGAGCTGCCCTGCAATCTCTAAATAAAGGCAGGGGTGGGAAGTGTGAATGCATAATATACCGTTATGTAAATGACATTAAAGTCTTCAGTTAGAATTTCTGATTTCTGCTTCCACCTCTCACTCCTTCCCTCTGATATACCTGCTGCCTCCAAGTCCAGGGTCCCTTTGGTTCCCAAAGCAGCTCAGCTTCTTTGTTCTTCTCTGCCTCCTCCTCCACATGTATATAGGCTGTGACTCTCTCTGTTTTGCTTCATCAATAAATAGTCTACCATCCATTTTTCAAATTCTAGAAGTTGATTAAAATTTCTCATACATTGAGATGCTCCTTTAACTACGAAATCATGCTTATTAATTACTGTTCTATTGATTTAATATGATTGGGAAATAAGAATGATATGAAAGCATGAGCTTAAACATTCATTTTACTCTGAAAGTCACTCTAAGGATATTTATGCCTCTAAATTTCTATCTTTAAATTTCTATCTATTGCAGTTTCCAACCCCAGACTGTAGAGTCCCAGAAAGAGCATCTCTCTAAATCTCACAAAAAAAGGATAGTAGTAGTAGTAGCAGTAGTAGTAGTAGTAGTTAGATGGGCTAACTTCAAAATTACAACATTTTTGAACCCACTGAAGTAAAAAGGTCACAGAACGACCAACTAGTACGAGATCTTTGAGAGACGATGTATGCATTGAAAGGAGAAAGGTAGGGACTCAGTCATTTGGGGAAGATGCAAAGCTAAGAGTTTAGTTAGAAGAGTTGTAAATTGATGAAAGCTGAGCATGCTCATAGAAAAGACTGGAAAAAATCCCAAGAGGCATTCATGTGATGGATCCAGACCTGGGCCAGGAGAAAGCGGCTGTGCAGGAAGGGCAAGAAACTCCACTCAGATCCTCTTTCCTAATCACTACTGAACAAAACCCTTACTCTCAGGGAATGAAAGGTAATTAAGAACTGCAGTCCCTAGGGCATTGGTGAAGTCATTACAACTGATGGAATATATCAGGATTAAAAAACAAACAAAAACTATTTCTTAGAAAGTAGTTGGATTATGCATTGGGCCCACAACTACAGTCAGACAAGGGGCAGCAGGACTAAAGTAGCTATAATCTCAGACCCAGGGACATGATTCCAGGTTAATATTGAGACTTAATTAGAACATCAGAGAATGCACCTCTAAGACCACACCCACACCATTAAGTACAGAAGCTTCAAGTAACAAGTAAGCAGAATACTGTCAGGAGAGGAAAAAGAGAAGAAAAAGAGCATGCAGAGGTTCTGAGGCACGCCACAAGGGGAAGACCTAAAACTCAGCAATGGAGAGACATTGCTCTAGAAAACCAACCTCACTCCTCGCCCCAAATACAAAGTACTTCTGTAGGAATTTGAAGCCTGTAGTACAATGATGATAACTAAAGCAACAACACTACAAAAGCAGCACAACTCAACTATACTGACTCTCACCTTTGCATTAAAGGCCTAGGAGAGAGGTGTGCCCACTTCCAAACATACATGTTATTTACCTCAGTCTCTTCTTTCCTACATATGATGTCAGCATTAAAATACAATATAATATATATGTGAAGGCAAGAATAAATGCACTAAGAATAGACGAAGCAATAATCTGAGCCAGACTCAGACATGACACAGATGTTAGAATTGTCTGACAAGGAATTTTAAATCACTATAATAAATTATGTTAATAAGTATGCCATGTGGGAGGGGAGAATTGGCAGGCAGAGATGATATGGCAAAACCAGGAGTGAGACATTCTTGATCCCTCTCTTCCCTGGTATGTCATGATTCATGGAATGAAAAGAAATATGACCTTGGATTAGCTCCCTCCTTGGATTTTCCTTCCACCAAGTTCTCCCAACCGAGCACCAGCTGCCCATTCTGAGCCCAGGGCAGCCTCTTCAATCATTATTAGCCTAACCTGGCTTGTCAGGAAACCAACCCCATCCCTTCAGATCAGGCCTGGCTGCTCTATTTTGTACCAAGTATTGAAGTATACTGTCAAGTTCTTGGTAGCCTTAATAGCTCCTACTCTAAGTTTCCATCCTTTCCCTGCAGAGGCCAAACCACCTCTTTGTAGCCACAGTGCACAACTTACAGTGGCACGGTAAGATGCACTTGAGAGCCTTTGAACCCAGCTGGCTCAGGAAAGCAGTAGGGGGTGGACAGAGCTGTCTTATGTGCTACCTCCATCTGTCCCTATTCCTTCCATACCTCACCCTACT
The DNA here is from genome assembly GCF_949987535.1 of Balaenoptera acutorostrata. NCBI lineage: Eukaryota > Metazoa > Chordata > Mammalia > Artiodactyla > Balaenopteridae > Balaenoptera > Balaenoptera acutorostrata. Next base: position 20,585,450 of record NC_080081.1, read on the forward strand.
CCCATCAGAAAGTAAAAATCATCAGAGTGTTCTTTACTGTCCATTGCTTTGTGTTTCAATAAGCAATTTGCAGTTAAAAAAAAGACTCAAATTAAAAAGATGAACATGTGAGATCAAATGGGTGATTTCAGCAGAGGGATGGAAACTGTAAGAAAGAACAGAACAGAAATGGTAGAAATAAAACCACAGCAACTGAGATGAAGCATGTCTTTGATAAGCTCATCAAAAATTTGATGCAGCCAAGGAAAGAATCAGTGAACTAAAGAGAGGTAAACAGAAACTATACAAATTGAAACACAAAGAGAAATAAAACAGCTACAATCAAGAAAATTCAAGAGCTGTAGAATGGTATTAAATGTTCTAACTTAAGTGTAACTGGGATCCCAGAAAGAGAAAAAAGACTAAAAGAGAAGAAATATTTATTTTTTAAATCACAGAGAATTTTCCAAGATTAACGACAGACAATATAGCACATATCCAAGAAGCTCGGAGAAACAAAGCAGGAACAAACAAACAAATATGTTAAGCATATCCTATTCAAATGTTGAAATACAAAGACAATGAGAAAAACTTAAAGGTAGGCAGAGAAAAATAAATACAGACTAAGAAAGATAAAAATGTCAAAAATTATGCAAGCCAGAGATAATAAAGGGACATTTCTAAATGCTTAAAGAAAACAATTTAATTTTCCTACCTAGAAATATATACTCAGAGAAAGTATCTTTTCAAGATGAAACAGCAATAAGCCTTCCTCAGAGAAACAAAAACTCAAGAGAATTCACTGTTAACAGATCTTCTCCACAAAACTGTTAAAAATGTTCTTCAAGCAAAAATAATGTGATGTCAGACTGATATGTGAATCTACAAAAAATGAAGAGCTCTGGAATGGAATAAATGACGGACAGAAAATTACTTGTCTTCCTTTTAAATATTATTAAATATAACTGTTTGTATGTTTACAGGATAGGTAAAAGTAAGGGCCATGACAAAAACATCAAAGGGATGGGAAAAAGGATTAGTAATATACTACAGTAGACTTTTTCACTAAATATGAAGCAGTAAAATATTAATTAAGGGTAGATTCTGATTATATGAAGATGCATACTGTAAATGCTCATTCCTTTCTGTGACTGGCTTATTTCACTTAGCATACTGTTCTCAAGGTCCATCCATGTTGTCACATATTGCAGAAATCTCTTTCTTCATTAAAGCTGAGTGGTATTGCATTGTGTATGTATGTCACATTTTCCTTATCCTTTTATCTACTGATGGGCATTTAGGTTGTTTGCAAATCTTGGTTATTCTGAATAATGCTGCAATGAACATGGGAGTACAAATATTTCTTTGAGGCCCTAATTCCAATTACATGAGTTATCTAAAAAAGTCCAATTCATAGACTCAAACAGTGGAATGGTAGTTGCCAGGGGCTGAGGAGAGGAGGAAATGATGAGTAACTAGTCATCAGGCATAAAGTTTCAGTTAATCAAGACAAATAAGCTCTAGAGATCTGCTGTGCAACACTGTACCCAGAGTCAACAATAATGTACTGTGCACTTAAAATGGTGTTAAGAGGTCTGACCTTATGTTAACTGTTCTTAACACAATAAAACGAAGTGTAAAAAAGTAAATGAGTCCAACACTTCATGTAAAATACTGAGATGATCAGATCTGATTAAAGAAAACCCATCTAAAAAAAACTTACTTTAAATTTGAAATTAAAGATAAAAGATGGAAAATATATACCATGCAAACACAAATTAAAAAAACTGTAATAGCAATATTAATATCAAAAATTGGAATTCATAACAAGTGATATTATCAGGGATAAAGAGGGATATTACATAATGATAAAGGAAATTACATCTCTAAGAGAACATGTAAATCCTAAATATGTATGCATCTGAAAACTGAGTTATCAAAATTCATGAAGTAAAAAGCTGTTAGAAATGAGAGGAGAAATAGTCAAATCCACAATCACATGTGGAAATGTTAACAGCATCCCTTCAGTAATCAACAGAATAGGCAGAAAATCAGAAACAATAGAGAAAACTGAATACCATCACCAAGTAAGTAGTCCCAATAGGCTGTTACAAAATATTTCTTCCCCAAGCAGCATAATATACTTTCTTTTAAAGTGAACATAAGACACAGAACATTCACTAAGAAACATCATATTCTAGGCCATTAAACAAAAAAACCTGAAATTTAAAATAAATCAAGCAAAGTGTGTTTCGACACATAACAGAATTAAGCGAGAAATTAATAATAAATACATATCTGGAAATGTATCTAAATATCCAAAAATTACCAACATACTTCCAAACAACCCTTAGTACAAAGAGCAATTTCAAGGGACATTTCAAGACATATTTAAACTGAAGGAAAATGAAAATACATGTTAAAATTCATGGGATGCTGCTAAATCCTTGTTTTGTGTGTGTGTGTGTGGCGCGTACATGTACAGGGTTTAATAATACAAATACAAATACTTGTCTTACTGTTCACTACTTTAAGAATTATTTGATCTTTTATTTTAATAGTTTAGCATTAATAGATTGTTAATACTCAAGATAAAACACAAATGCACATGTGTGTGTGCTCTGAGGACTAAATTATGACTGATAAAGGCCTTTCAATTTTTTCCATGCATTTATAAGATAAAACCTTGATAGCATTAATTCGGCACTTCTCTGGACCATATATATGATCTCTTACTCTTCAATTACTAGAGTAAATCACATATATGATAATATAATTGTACATAAATTATATGTGATTACAAATAAAATTTTGTGTTTGTATATATATTCAAGATGAACATGAAAATTTGCCTTGATACATATTAAGTACAGAGAAATAGGATTCTTGAAGCATTTAGTATTTAATCAATTCATCCGACAAATATTTCTTAACCACACAATTTCCAAGCAATTCTCTAAGCCCCGAAGATACAGCAGTAAACAGAGCAGTAATTTTTTTTTTTTTTAATTTCGTAAAGGTCTACATTTTAAAGGGGGAGAGTAAAAATAAAAATTAAAAAGGATTTGATAAAGTATATTTAAAAGTGATAAATACTTAGAAAAGTATGAAAAGGGTATAAGGATTACAGTAGTGCGCCAGAGATTGTTTTTGTAATTTTATTTAGAGTGGTTAGAAAAAGCCTCACTGAGAAAGGGACTTTTGAACAAAGACAAGGAAAGTCAGCGACCAAGCTGTGTGGACATTTGAAGGCAAGCACTGCCTACAGCCAGAGGAACTGCCGGTTTAAAGGCCCTGAGCCAGGAGTGTGGGGGGCATTTTCTAGGAAGATCTGGGAGGTTCCAGGAGAGTGGAAAGTAGGGAAGCGCTGAGTGAGGACACGAGACACTGCAGAGTTATGGGTTTCAGGGGAGGGAGCTAATAATATAAGGCCTTTAGGCTTTGTAGGCTCTCAAAAAATCTGGAACATTCTCTTCAGCCCTAAAAAAGTTAAGATCAAGAAGAAATATACAGATGCCAAAAATGCTCTTTCAAAGGGTATGTTATATAACCAGCCTTCATTTACATATTAATGCTAAGGAGTAGTTGCTGAGTGGTTACTGATAAATTATACTCAAAGGGGGAGAACAAAAGCAGGTAGATTTGAATTAAGTTTGATAGCAAAAGCACAGATATGTTTGTTGACAGTGAGGGCTATTGCAATTAAAATGGGAAAAAAATTTTTAATGGGAAAAAGATTTTTAAATTTCCCTCTTTAGAAGTATTATGGCAATCTTTAAATAAGACAAAAGGACACATTTGTAAAGTTGTTTTCTTTAAACTCAAGGATTCTATAATTAATTTTATTAAAAATATTTGTTTTCATGCTTGAAATTCTCATGAGGAATTAATAATGGATAGAGTATTTTTTCTCCAGTATGGAATAAACTGTGATTAGAATTTATCAGGCATGGACTTTGATATGGAAACTCTGGAACAAGTATGAACTAGGAATTAATGAGGTTAGAAAAAACTGGTTTAATTATCCCTCAAATATCATGCAAAGATATTTAATTTTTATGGCAGAATTACAATATATCTTATGAAATAAATAGCAGGTGGAAAGATTACTAGTCCAATAAAAGCTCAGGGAAAAAAGAAGCATTTAGTAGTGAGAGGTGTGAGGATTTTCCCTCTGGCTTGAAACCAGAGTGAGATTTCTAAAATGCAAATCAACCTTGTCTTTGCTTTAAACATTTTCAAAACTTCCCTCTGCCCTTAAAATAAAATTAAAATTGCTTAATATGGTTGTATAAAAGTCCTAGAGCCTGTTTATCTTGCCTGTCTTATTTTTTCTCCATCCCTCTCACCTCCTCCCATATTCTAAGCTACAGATATATTGAAAACCTCTCAGCAGCAAGCATAAAATGTCTTCTCTACCCTGTGGATTCTCAAACAAGCATTCTTCCTCTGTTTCAAACAATCTTGGCCTTTCTACTTCAGTTATCAGATTAAATATAATCTTTCCTGACCATCTCTTGACTGGTGTCGCTAGATAATATTTTTAGATATAATTTGGGAAGCTTTTTTTCTTCCTGTCTAACCACATTTTCTTTTTTCTCTTTCTCCATAATTCTTGGAATAGCAGGTCTCATGCCTTTCTGCCTCAGCGGAGTTGTCTGCCAGGGGAAAAAATAAGTAGTACAAGTCAGCAGGACTTCCAAGCTTTTGTCTTCAAAATCTTTCATTGAGGAAGGATGGGTTTTCAGTAAAAAGGTCTATTATGAGAAAGTATAGAAGGAGGAGAGTAAGCCCTGCCAATAATTATGTAAAAAATTACACCAGGAAGGGAGAAGCACGAAAGGAGTGTTGGATCCCTAGTCCTTAGCACTGAGACGTTGTTCTCTGCCACCGCCCGAGTAAGACCAGCACTGGAGGTGGCTTATGCCCTGCAATATCTTTGGGCTTCAGAACATTCAAGAACTGTAATAGTGCTCATTACAGATACTCAAGACATGCTCTTTGGGGGAATGACTCTACCAGAGTATAAACCCAGAGCAGAATACCCGTAGAATTAATGAGACAACATTTCCTAAGGGCCTGGAAGCACTGAGGGCTTGTAGGAAAACTTTAATTATAGAAAATAGTGACATTTCTTACACACGTGCATTTGGAGACAGAGCAATATTGCTATAGTAGTATATTGTCTCATAACAACCTATTACTATGATGATAGAATTCACCATATTTTATGTCTATTGCTTAACTGTGTTTGTTTTCTACTAGAAAGGGGACTGTTCCCAAGTCTATGTCGCTTTACATTTTATTCCCAAATGTCTAACATTAAATGGCAATTAAAGATATTACGCTTAAAGAACTGGATACGAGACTATGAATTGTTTTGCCTCATGGAATGATTTCCATTCAAATAACATTATTGTTACTAGAGATTTTAAAAACCATCTGATTCAGAGTTTTTTATCTTCCATCTAATAATCTCTTTGCTCTCTGTAGCCCATTCCCCTCCTTTTTAAAACTGCAGCCACATACTCTGATGGCAATGGCCTTGTAAAACACTTCAGGTAGTACATACATATTATTTACTCTCATCTACAGTAAAGGAAAATATTCTCTCTGATCAGATTTTAAACCTATTAGGAAATAAACAGGCATATGAAGATCAATTTACGAAGAAGACACAAATCTGTGGGTAAGTGGGCTTAATAAAACACTAACTCCACTGTGGGATTCCCACTTCTACCCTATAAAACTTTCAAATGAGAAGTGGAGAGATATCTGTGTTGCCTGCCATCAGATAACTAAGAGAAAGAGAAAGTTACTGAGCCAGGAATTTCTAGTTCATTATTCCCCAATTTACCAGTCAAATATATTGGACAACTGGCTCACCTTAGAGGCAGCAGGTGGAATTTGTCTTCACTGTGTGTACGTAAGAAAGACACTTTTAAGATAGGTGTCAGCAACTCTGGAGAAAATCCCAGAGACAACAGTGGTGTGCTACCTTAAGTGTGGCAAGCCAATTCTCTTGATGCTCCAGAATATGACATTTTATGGAAAAAGATGAACACCGATGGCTCTGAGTGAAAAGAAAGTTTGGACATACCTTAATCCATTTATTTCATTTATATTTTACTTCCTTATGTATACAAAAGAATGGTACATAATAAACATCTGGGTCTAAATAAACTTGAATGTGTTCTTCCCGTAAGCATAAAACAAAATGCAACGTGGTCAGATTTTTTTTCCGTAACTGCATCTGTAATGTTTTCTATTAATTAGGGTCTCATAAAATAATGGAATACATTTCAGCTAATGGCATCTTGTGTTAGAGGAAATAAGATAGTTCATTAAAATATACTTGTAATTAACTAGTCAATATCAAGTGGGAATAGTACTTATTTAGTATTTCAGAGATAACCAAACTCCAGACTCTTTTGAACAATTGACTATTGACAGTAATTTAATTCAGGTCATTGAAGTTAACAAGACAATAAAGAAAATTCTATTTCAACCAATATTCATAAGAAACATGTTGGACATTTGGCTGTTAACAACGTAATAGTTATTAATTTCCTTCTAAATAAATTCTGGCTTCCAAAACTTAGTTCTGTCTTCCAGAAAGAGAAAGTGTCAGGATCCATTTTATTTTCATTGCCTTTTTGCTGTGAAAAAATAAGCTTTTATTAGACTAGGCAGGCTTGTAGCAGTAATCTTGGCTATTGCATCCAAATTCTCTTATAGATCCCTTTCTTACCATAAAAGATTTACATGTTCTCTTTTCTGACTAATCTGATTTCAGACCCTGGCTTCATTTTCCTTAATTCTTGATCTTCGACGCACACATCTTGACCTTAAGCTGTCTTCTGTGGCTCCCAGCTCTCTTTCTCTCACATTTCAATTTTACTTTTATGTGCATGTAATAGATTCTGTATTTTCTACCACAGATCCTCCTTTTTATTACGACTCAGCCCTAAACTTGGGTAAAAATCTTTCACTGAGATCCTGGAGCCCACAGCTCTAGGAGAGAGTCCTCTGTCTTCCTGGCAGACAGTACAGTTCACAGGGCATGACCCACCGGTGCTTCTGCTTTAATAAATCTCTTCCAATCTCCTAGTAGTATGAAACACTACCTCAACAAACTTGTCTAGTTTCCAGCCAGCTTAATTTTTACAAGTAGAATAAAGCTTTTAAAATCTGCTAGAGGACATTCCTAGTTGTGTTCACTGTATCTTCTGAAGCTCCAGAATAACAGTATCAATTCATGTCAGCTCTTCAGTATCTAGTTTAATATGTTTGTCTTAAAAAACAAAAACAAAAACCTGAATCTCCTTTTGTATAAGTATTTGACTTACTGGAATAGAAATAACTGCTTCACTTTATGGACATAGAATCTCAGCTACATCTGCTATCTCTTTCACTCCTTCCTCTGCAATTTCTCATATTAACTCAGACACCAATAATGCACAGATTAGCAACACACACTCATGCAGTTTCTGCTGTACCTCTCAATTTGTGACAAGTTAATTTTCAGTATCACAGAACCTACTTTCAATTTTCTTTACTCCCCACTGCCAGTCTGTAGGAATTTCTTTAAAGTTATTATAAAACATTTTTTGTTTTCCTAAACCCATATCTCCAGAAATTTTATGCTAGATTACCTTATATACTAAAATCCTCCTTTGTGAATCTCCTAAACAGAGCATATGAAAACAGCAGATATTGAAATATAATTTTAAGGAGTTTCCTCATATAAAACTAAGTGTATTTTATAAAAAGGGAAATGTTTGCTTATGAAAGAAAAAATCATTTTTAGGGAGATCAAACATCCATCTTTCTCTCTGATCACAGTTACAGCAGCATTGTTCTTATTTTCTTACTATGTATTTAAATCATATCAGTCAACCACATAAAAACTAATGCATGCTGTCCCTCTGCTTTACCTCTGACTTCAAAATTGCACACAGTTCCTTTCTAACCCAACCTATAACCTAAAGGGAAAGGAATTATACAAAAAAATATATATTCCACAGCTTTAACCTGGAATGGTAGCATCAAAATGACATCAGGCATTTTCCAGAAGCATTTATCTAGTAGTTCAAAACTTACCCACTGCTCTTCAGTGTGACCACTTATGTGTTAAATTCCTATAGATGTATATATGGTTTCTGGGCTTTCTTTCACTCCCTTATAATACTGTGTCTTCTCTTGTATAATATCACAGTCTTAATTATCCTATCTTTATAATAAGGCTTGAAATATAGAATGACTTGTTCATTCATAATGTTTAAGGACCTTTTCTGGTTTTCCCCATAAAAATGCAAAACCATCTTGTTAAATCTCGTTAAAAAAAAAAACCTGTTCGTATTTTGAAGATAACTGCATTTTATTTGTACATTAATTTGGGTACAAATTTCTCTGTCAAACAGCTGTCCTGTATCTCCCTTTGCCTCCTTAAATCTTAATTCAGAAATACTTCATCTACTAGCAGTCCAAGACTCTTGCCCTATCTGAGGGACTGAGCACCAATATAATGACTAGCCTACATGAAGCCCTGACTGAAGAGTGTCAGCTTTCTGGACAGACAGGGCCATGTATAACACTGTCCCAGGGAGCTAGAAGGCTTACATATTTGCAGCCAATTTTCTCAGCTGGGAAAACTACATCCCAGGTTCTGACTTTAAGAAGTGAACAGAGATCTGATCACATCCTCGTGTAGGATACTTTAAACTCTCTTACTCTGCACAAGCCAAATTCAGGTAACTTTTTACTGCTTTGTAACCTGGAACAAGATCAGTCATGCTAAACCACTTTAGTCTTGGTTATGCTTCTATCATTTTTAAAAATTCATTTTCTCTCATTTTTTTCTTATTTTGTATTTAATATTTACTGTTATAGTCATGTAATAGAGGGGAGGGCTCACAGTGAGAACTTAATGGGAATTAGCTTCTTCTCAGTCTTCCAAAGCTGAACTTTTAAAATTTTGTTTTAAAATTTTTATTATTTTTAATTGTAGTAAAAATCATAAAATTTACCATCTTAACCATTTTTCAGTGTATGGTTCAGTTGTGTTAAGTTTATTTTCATTGTGAAACAAAGATCACCAAAACAAAATGAAACTCTAAACCCATTAAGCAACAACCCCTCTTTTTCCCCTCCTACCAGCTCATGGTGACCACCATTCTACTTTCTATTTCTTTGCTTTGACTTCTTCAGATACCTCATTAAAGAGGAATCACACAGTATTTATCTTTTGTGACTAGCTTACTTCACTAAGCAAAATGTCCTCAAGGTTCATCCATGCTTTAGCATGTCACAGAATTTCCTTAAGATTGCATAATATTTCATCTTTCTCACACACACACACACACACACATTTTGTTCATCCATTCATCTGTCAATGGACCATTAGCCAAGCCCATGAATAGGTATATAATCACACATCTGGCCATTTCTACATACAAGTGAAGTGAACAACCAACTGCACTGCTCAACATCCTGACCACTGGGAGGCTATCCCTTCACCATTGTCCTTCAGGGGTGTCTCAGAAAGGGGTGGTAATGCTACACCATTACACTTTTGGATGGTGCCTGCATACTGTGCATAATCATCTGTAAACCAGGCCTGAGTCTTCTCTTCCTCAGTTACCTGACCACAGGAAACTCCCCATAGGTTATAGGTTCAGGCTTAGAGAGAGAAGGCAGTGTAGCAAGAATGGTGACCATGGACATTTGGGCCCATTCTACATGTACTTTACTTGTGACTGTAGGGTCTGCTCAAACCCAATCATATATATACTGCCTCCACTGGATGAGGGAGTGCTGCTGTACACAACCAAATGTATGTCTTGGTGGGTCAGATAACACCCAGAACATAATGGGCAACTCAGGTTCCATGGCAACTTGGTAGTCCATGGTTAAACATTCAGTCAATACTAAGGCCCAGTAGCAGGCTAAGCAATGTTTCTCAAAAGGGAAATCGTTAAAACAATCAATTAAAAAATGGGCAAAGGATCTGAATAGACATTTTCCCAAAAAAGACATACGGATGGCCAACAGGTACATAAAAAGATGCTCAACATCATTAATCATCAGGGAAATACAAGTTAAAACCACAATGAGATTGACCTCATACCTGTCAGAATGGCTGTTATCAAAAGGAACTGAAATAATGTGTCAGTGAGAATGTGGGAAAAAGGGTACCCTTGTGCACTGTCGGTAGGAATGTAAATTGGTGCAGCCGCTACTGAAAACAGTATGAAAGTTCCTCAAAAAATTAAAATTAGAACTACCATATGATCCAGCAATTCTACTTTTATTTATCTGAAGAAAACAAAAACAGTAATTCAAAAAGATACATGCACCCCATATGTACTGCAGCATTATTTACAATAGTCAAGATATGGAAACAACCTAAGTGTCCATCAATGGATGAATGGATAAAGAAGATGTGATATATACCTAATGGAACACTACTCAGCCATAAAAAAAGAATGAAATCTTGCCATTTGCAACCACATGGATGAGGCTTGAGAGCATTATGCTAAGTGAAATAAGTCAGAGAAAGACAAATACCATATGATATCACTTATATGTGGAATCTAAACAAACAAATAACAATAACAAAAAATAAGTTCATAGATAGAGCAGAATGCTGGTTGCCAGAGGCATGGGCTGGAGGGTGGACAAAATGTGTTAAGGAAGTCAAAAGGTACAAACTTCCAGTTATAAAGTAAATAAGTCATGGGGATGTACAGCATGGTGACTACAGTTAATAATGCTATAGTTGCTAAGACAGTAAATCTTAAAAGACCTCATCACAAGAAAAAAAAACTGTAACTACGTATGGTGATGGATGTTGACTAGACTTGTGACCATTTCACAATGTATACAAATACTGAAACATTAAATTATACACCTGACACTAATATAATGTTATATGTCAATTAAACCTCAATTTAAAAATGGGCTGCAGTAACATTCCCAAATGAGGAATACATTTCCTCCAAAATCCATACAGATACACTAAATGTTGTGTCTCTTGCTTCACTGTAGGTGGGGTCACATGCAACCACATATCCTTCACCTTAGATATATCGATATGCTCCGCACATCACTGAATCCCTAGAAATTTCACTGAGATAAAAGGCTGTTGAATTTCTTTCAGATTTATTTTCCTTTGACACACAAATACCTTACCAATAAGTCTAGAATATTTGTCACTTTTCACTATATTGTTGTTTAAGTCCTTCATTTCCTTGCTAATCTTCTAACTGGTTCTTATATCCATTATTGAAAATGGAGTATCAAAGTCTCCTAATATTATTTATTGCTGCCTATTTTTCCCTTCAATTCTGTCAAGTTTATTTTATGTATTTAGGAGCTTTGATGTTTGGTGCATAAATATTTATAATTGATACATCTTCTTGGTGAATTAATCCTTTTATCTTTACATAATGTCCTTCTTTATCTCCTGTAACAACAGCTTTTATACTTAAAAGTATGATATTAGTATAGCCACCCCTGCTCTCTTTGGGTTACCATTTGTATGGAATATTTTTTTCCATCCTTTCACTTCAGCCTCTATCATTAGTTCTAAGGTGAGTTTCTTGAAGATAACATACACTTCCTGGTTTTTTTGATCCATTCACCTGAACAATGTCTTTTGACTGGAAAGTTTAATCAATCTACATTTAAACTAATTACTGATATTAAAGGACTTACTATTTCCATTTTATGCATTGTTTTTTGTACATCTTGTACCTTACCTTTTTGTCCTTCCTTTCCTCTCAACGCCTTCCTGTTTTTTTAATGTTTTTCCAGTAGTGACGTGATTTGATTGCCTTCTCATTCCCTTTTGTGTAAGCTCTATAGATACTTTCTTTTTGGTTACCCCTGTAGTTATTTACAAATAAAGCTTCCTATATAGCTCCACCTATCACTTTATGGTATTAATGTCACAAATTCCATCTTTACATACTATATACCAATTAACATAGGATATTTTTACGTTTTACTCATTTAAATTCTATACAAGAATTAAAAGTGAATTTATGCAACAAATTTACATTAATGTAGGTTACTATATTTGTCCCTGAATTTATTTTTATGAGAGAACTTTATATTTTCATGTGGTTTCACATTGCTCTCTATCATCTTTGCTTTTGCCTTGAAGAACTCCTTTATGTTTCTTACAGAGAAGCTCTAGTGTTAATGAACACCCTCAGCTTTTGTTTATCTTGGAAAGTCTTAATTTCTCCTTCATTTTTGAAGGACATTTTCGCCAGATATAATATTCTTGGTTGATAGTTTTTTTTTTTCCCAGTACTTTGAATATATCATATCATTCCCTTCCACCCTGCAAGTTTTTTGCTGAGAAATCTGCTGGGAATCATAAGGAAGCTTCCTTTTATGTGATACATCACCTTTCTCTTGCTGCTTTCAATGCTGTCTCTTCGTCTTTGTCTTTTAAAGTTTATGTCTCAATATGCGTCTCTTTGGATGTATATAATTGGAGTTCCTTGAGCTTCTTGAATTTGTATGACCACTTCTTTCCTCAGATTTGAGAAGTTTTCAGCCATTATTTCTTCAAATAAATTCTGCCCCCTTTTCTCTCTCTTCTCCTGCTAGGACTCCAGTAAGGCATATATTGGTCCACTTAACAATGTCCCATGAGTCTAAAGTTCTCTTCACTCTGATTCATTTTTTTCTTTTTATACTTCTGTGACTCAATGATTTCAAAAACCCTATTTTTCAAATTAACTGATTCTTTCTTCGGGCTGATCAAGTCTGCTGTTAAACCCACTGAGTGAATTTTTCCATTCATTGTATCTTTCAGCTCCAGAATTTCTGTTTGGTTCTTTTTTATAGCTCCTACCACTTTGTTGACATTCTCATTTTGTTCATGCATCACTTGCCTCATTTTGTTTGGCTGGCTATTTGTGTTCTCTTTCTGCTCATTGAGCATCTTTAAGACAGTTATTTTAAATTTTTGTAAGGCAGCTTTTACATTTGCATGTTTTTAGAGTTGGTTTCTGGAGTTTCATTTTGTTTTCCTTGATTGAGTTATGTTTCCCTGTTTATTTTTATGCTTTGTGATGCTTTGTTGAGACTTCAGCATTTGAAAAAACCACCACCTCTCCTGATATTTATGGGCTGTCTTAGAACAAAGGGGATGACCATCACTGATCAGCCTTGACAGAGGCCTAGGTCCTCTCAAACCTTTTCTGATAATGTATCATCTCTGAGTGTGTGCATGCGATTTTAATTATCTCAACTCACCTAAACAGTTTATCAATGCTTATTTTCAGGAGTCCATAATCTCTTGCTCCACCTAGCATCTGCCTGCAGAACTGAAGCTCTTATAGGCTACGGTGATAGAGTCCGTTTTCAGGGGCTTCCAAAAAATGGCACCACTGTCAGTGTTCTGAGTCAGGCAAGACGGATTCCAGTCCTTCAAGCAGCCTCCAGACTAGCCAGAACACTGACTCTTGATCCTCTCTTTTGATTCTGTACCAAAGGAGGATGGCCAATGTGTGAGGTTTCTTCCTAGTTTCACCACAGTAAGTCAGGGAGAAAGAAGGGCATGGAAGGGTGTGCAAAATGCCACAATTTTTTCTACTCCTACTGCTGGAACAATTTCTTGATTTTACATTGGTCTGACTGCTGTAGCCTCTCAACTGTTCTCTACACTTCTCACCAAGGCATTCTGATCATTATATTGTTGCTAATTTGGTTCCTATGAGCAATAAGGAGGGCCTGAAGCTTCCTAGTAGACTATCTTAGTGACGTCACTATCTTAAGCTGAACTTTTACATGCCTTGAAGTCTGTTGTCATGACTTAATATAATTCACATAACACAGACACGATCCCATTTTCACAGATCACTATCCTAATGGGAATACTTTAAGTGGTTCTGCCTCACAAACCACAAATATTACCCTTCTGTTTTAATTTAATCTTTGAGGTATACGTGACATACTTATTAGAAAATACTACCAACAACTTACATTCACCTTAAATATAAATCAAAACCAGACAAAGAATATTTTGCAGCCTGGCCCTGGAAAATCATCCTGTGCTTTTATTTCAATAATTATTATTAGAATGGTTAAAACACTGTGCTATCCCACCTTGACAAATATGAGAAAGGTACAAATTTAAATTAAAATCTTCATGTTAAATAGGCTAAACAATGATTTAATTAAAGTCAAATAGGTAGAATTGCTTTCCTTTCAAGAACATGAATATATTTGGACAAATGAAGGGGAAAATTCAAACACTAGAGATCCTTCAACATTACCTATGTTATATATCTGGGTGAAAATACATTTGAAACAATGAACTAAATCATTTTGTTCAGCTGTGCATTTTATCTGGAAAACAGAATTATTTTATAATTCATAAAATAAAGATGATTAAAATTTTACATAGTACTATGTTCACAACAATGGTATATCTATTATTTTTATGATGATAAAAAGCACATCATTAAATTCACCATTTTAAACATTTTAAAGTGTACAATTCAGTAGCATCTAGTACATTCACAACCATCACTGTTATCTAGTTCCAGAATTTTTCTTTATCCCAAATGAAAATTCATGCCAATAAAGTTGTTATAGCCATTCTCCCCTCCTCCCAAACCCTGGCAATAACTAATTTGTTTTTTGTTTCTATGTATTTGCCTATTGTGGATATTACATATAAATGAAATAATATGCAGCCTTTTGTCTGGCTTCTTTTACATAGCATAATGTTTTCAAGGATCATCCACACTGTTGCATATATCACTACTTCATTTGTTATTTGTGGATGAATAATATCCCATTGTATAGATATACCATATTTTGTCCATTCATCAGGCAATAGACGCTTGGGCTGTTTCTAAGTTTTGACTACTGTAAATAGAATAATGCTGCTATGAAAATGTATGTGCAAGTTTTTGTTTGAATACCTGTCTTCAATTGTTATGGCTATTTATGTAGGAGTGGAATAGTGGAGTCATATGGTAATTTTATATTTAACTCATTGAGAAACTGTCCAATTGTTTTCCCTAGCAGCTGTACCATTTTACATTCCCATCAGCAACATACGAGAGTACTAATTAATCCACGTTCTTCCCATACCTTATTTTAACCTTTTTGATCTTTGTTATACTTGGTGTGAAAGTAGTTTTTCATTGCGTTGATTTGCACTTCCATGAATGTGAATGATGCTTAGCATTTTTTAATGTGCTTGTTGGCCATTTGTATATTATCTTTAAAGATATCAATTTGAGTCCATTGCCTACTAAAATAATTAAACAGCTTATTGAAATACAATTAACATATTATCCAGCTCACCCATTTAAGGTATAATACATATAATACGTTTCCCAGATCATTAGTTATTCATGATGTTGAGCAACTTTTCATCTGCTTATTGGGCATTTGCATACCTTATTCAGAGAAGTGTCTATACAGATCCATTGCCCATTTTAAAAACTGGGTTGGCTTTTAATAAAAGAGTTGTAATAAGTTTTTATATACTCCAGATACAAGTTCTTTATCATATATCTGAGTTTGCAAACATTTTATCTCATCCTATGGGTTGTCTTTTCACTTCACTGATTGTGTTTTTTGAAACAGAAAGGTTTTCCCTTTTTTGGGTCCCCTGCATTTTCATATACATTTTAGAATCAGCTTACCAATTTCTATAAATAAGTCAACTGGGAATCAGATAGAGATTGCATTGAATCTGTAGATTAGTTTTGGGAGGATTCTAATCCATGAACATGAGATGTTTTTCCATTGAAATCGTCTTTGGTTTCTTTTGACAATGTTTTATAGTTTTCAAAGTATAAATTTGGAACTACTTTTGTTTGTCTTAAATATTTTTTCGGTGCTTTATTATTCTTTTTTGAATGGAATTTATTTCTGAGTTTTAGTATATTACCAGAATAAATTTTGATTTGATTTGACTCTATTAGATTTTCCTGAAACACAGTGATACATATAAATCTATAGACTAAACCCTTCCCTCTTCACACTTTTGAATGGTTTTCTCTCTAATTTGAGGATATCAGCTATCCATGTTTGATTTTATTGACTGTCCTTTTCTATAACCTTTATTATTTTATTGCATTTATTTTTCTTGTTCCTCTACATTCTGTGCACTCTTTTTTAAGCTCCACTCATTTCCAGTTTTCCTTTGAGTAAATTCCATACATTGTTAGGCATAATAAGCACTTATAATATTTATACTTGTAATATTGTAATAATAGTTCTGCTTTTATTTCAGATCCACAGAAGAGAGGGAAAACCAGATCCCTCACATCACAGAACACTGTTACCTGATGACCTTGCAACAAATTTCTCTTCATTTAATTTTAACCTTTTTCTTCAGAGCTCCTTATTTCATCCTATTGCACTCATTAAAATATAAAATGTGTCCTTAAATATATAGTATTATTTGATGTATCTGTTTTTAATTTTCATCAATGATATTATGCTATAAATTACCATGTATTTTGCACCATTTCACACAACACACTTCTCTCTTTTTTTCCCCTTTAAAACATTTACCAATGGATCCATTTTCCTAGTAATGGACATTTAGATTACATCCAAATATCTTCTACCACAAACAACACTATTATATAAATCTTGTTCTTTGATCATTATCAAATTTGTGAAAACTTGCTTGGGATATAAGTCAAGGAATGGAATTTCAGCCTTAGAGTATGTGCATATTAGTTTAATTAATACCAGATTATTTTCCATAATATATGTGCCAGTTTAAATGCTCACCAGCAGTGGGTAACAACAGTACCAGTCTCCCAACATCATCACCAATAAGTGTATTCTACTACAAAGTTTAAAAATCGGTCTTTGAGGCACTATCTTGCTTTAATTTGCATTTATCAACTTAGTACTAGTGACACAGAGAATCTTCATAAATAGCATTCAGTCATTTTCCCCCCACCTATTCCTAATTATCATTTCTGCCCATTTCCATAGTGTATTTCATGTACCCTCTTGTGACATGCCATCTGAAACATTCTGTCCAATTTCCTATATATTTGTTTGCCTTTTTCCTTATTAATTTACAGGATTTTAAAATGATGAATTTTTAAAACATTATATTCTGTTATATACATACACATATAAAATAAATGACTTGCAATGGGTTTAATTATTTGATAAGAATTTGAATCACACTGTAGTCTCTTTTACAACATTTCTGCTTCTCTTTCATAGTTAATTTAACATGGGGGCTTATTTGGTGGTTCAGAAAAAGGATCCTTAGGCATCCTTAGTTTTTTGTGGTTAACTAGTGACAAACAACATTATGATGACAATAACAATAACAAAGAATGAAACCATTTAAAGTCTAAGAAAATCTTCAAACTGTATTACCTACTCATGGATAATCATGAATTAACTATACATATTATGGTGTTGATATACAAAGTTCCCCACTGAACCATTACTTCACTCAGTAGTGCAAAGTTACTTTCGAAGTAGTATGAATTACATTCTACAGAGAGTTTCTAAAATAACAAGATTAACTTAGGAGTAACAAGGTTTTAAATCTTGGTTGGAACCATGAAATTCCTGTAGCACACTAAAAATGTAGTTTCATAGTCAATGGTGTACAACTACATAAATCATGAAGGTTTATGTAAGCAAAATAATATACATGGAATAGATTTTCTATGTCCAAGGTAAGTTACTTCTTGTGTTTGGACTGTATCTTCTTATTAAAACTTGTAACCTAATATATTGGTGCATAAAAGCATTTTGAAATGATACACTTTCAGTCATACATTGAATTTAAAAATGAAAACTTGTGACTAAAAAAATTCTGTTGTACACTCCATTGATATTCTTCCTGTCATCTTCCTCGCCTTGTTCAGGGGGATCAGGATAGCTAACCACCCTTAGCTGAGTGGGGGTATTCTGAGATGTGATCAATCTTTAAAGTTTAATATCTTACAAATCCTAAGGTGGTTAATTCTATATATAATATTTTACCAATATTCAGATATGTAGCATTTAAACTATTTTTGGTTTAGCAACACATTCTTTGGACTCCAGAAATACTTACTGATTATTTATATATACGTCTGAAACTCAGGTGTGATTTAACAACCCACTTTGCTTGCTGCTTGTCACTGAACTGACACTTTCAGACATTCTTGCCTTCTTGCTTCTCTCAAACAAGTCTGAAATCATTTGTAATATACTTGATACTCTGTCTTTTTTGTAGTGCTTCACATATGCTATAAACATTTTGATACAGTTATAATTTAGCTTTGTTTGATGCTGAGATCATTCAGCAAATTTAATTAAAAATAACTTGCATCTATTGACCATCTATTACATGATAAGAACTGAGCTAATCTGCTGAAGTTACAAAGTTGAATAAGGAAGTCATTACTGATAAACATATAATCTTTTAACCAAATTAGATAACTAAATAGTAACTGTGGGGACTTCCCTGGTAATGCAGTGGTTAAGAATCTGCCTGCCAATGCAGGGGACACGGGTTCTATCCCTGGTCCAGGAAGCTCTCAGATGCCGCAGAGCAACTAAGCCCACGCACCACAACTACTGAGCCTGCGCTCTAGAGCCCATGAGCCACAACTACTGGGCCTGTGTGCTGCAGCTACTGAAGCCCACGCACCTAGAGTGTGTGTCCTACAACAAGAGAAGCCACTGCAACGAGAAGCCCATGCACCACAACAAAGAGTAGTTCCTGCTCATCGCAACCAGAGAAAGCCCACGCGCAGCAATGAAGACCCAACGCAGCCAAAAATAAATAAATTTATATTAAAAAAATAGTAACTGTGGATAATGTACATATTACAAGTGCCAAGTCTAGGCAAAAATATCACATTTAGTTGAGTATGGATGGCTTAGACATGTTTATATGTTGTTATAACAAAAATATCTAAGGAGGCCTTCTACTTAATAGCCAGAAACATGGAAGAGACAATCCAAAATTAGACTGACCTCAATAAAAATTGATCAACAGGATACTGGAGAAGATGGCAGAAGAGTAAGACGCGGAGATCACCTTCCTTCCCACAGATACAGTAGAAATACATCTACACGTGGAACTGCTCCTACAGAACACCCACTGAACGCTGGCAGAAAACGTCAGACCTCCCAAAAGGCAAGAAACTCCCCCCGTACTTGGGTAGGGCAAAAGAAAAAAAAAAATAACAGAGACAAAAGAATAGGGACGGGACCTGCACCAGTGGGAGGGAGCTGTGAAGGAGGAAAGGTTTCCAAGCACTAGGAAGCCCCTTCGCGGGCGGAGACTGCGGGTGGCAGGGTGGGGGAAGCTTCGGAGCCACGGAGAGAGCGCAGCCACAGGGGCGCGGAGGGCAAAGCGGAGAGATTCCCGCACGGAGGATCAGTGCCAACCAGCACTCACCAGCCCGAGAGGCTTCTCTGCTCAGCCACCAGGGCGGGCGGGGCTGGGAGCTGAGGTTCGGGCTTCGGTCAGATCACAGGGAGAGGACAGGGGTTGGTGGCATGAACACAGCCTGAAGGGGTTAGTGCACCACAGCTAGCCAGGAGGGAGTCTGGGAAAAAGCCTGCAGCTGCCGAAGAGGCAAGAGACTTTTTCTTCCCTCTTTGTTTCCTGGTGCGGGAGGAGAGGGGATTCAGAGCGCCGCCTAAACGAACTTCAGAGATGGGCGCGAGCCTCGGCTATCAGCGCGGATCCCACAGCAACAGAGGCGCAGAGGAAAAAACGGAGAGACTCCCGCACAGAGGCTCAGCGCCGAGCAGCACTCACCAGCCCGAGAGGCTTGTCTGCTCAGCCTCTGGGGCGGGCGGGGCTGGGAGCTGAGGTTCCGGCTTCGGTCAGATCGCAGGGAGAGGACTGGGGCTGGCGGCGTGAACACAGCCTGAAGGGGTTAGCGCACCACAGCTAGCCGGGAGGGAGACGGGGAAAAGTCTGCAGCTGCCGAAGAGGCAAGAGACCTTTTCTTGCCTCTTTGTTTCACGGCGCGCAAGGAGAGGGGATTCAGAGCATTGCCTAAACGAACTCCAGAGACTGGCGCGAGCCGCGGCTATCAGCGCGGACCCCAGAGATGGGCATGAGATGCTGGGGCTGCTGCTGCCACCTCCAAAAATCCTGTGTGCGAGCACAGGTCACTCTCCACACCGCCCCTCCCGGGAGCCGGTGCAGCCCGCCACTGCCAGGGTCCCGTGATCCAGGGACAACTTCCCCGGGAGAAAGCACTGCCCGCACCTCAGGCTGGTGCAACGTCACGCCGGCCTCTGACGCCGCAAGCTCACCCCGCCTCCTCTGTACCCCTCCCTCCCCGCAGCCTGGGTGAGCCAGAGCCCCCGAAGCAGCTGCTCCTTTAACCCTGTCCTGTCTGGGCGGGGAACAGACGCCCTCAGGCGACCTACATGCAGAGGCGGGTCTAAATCCAAAGCTGATCCCCAGGAGCTGTGTGAACAAAGAAGAGAAGGGGAAATCTCTCCCAGCAGCCTCAGAAGCAGCGGATTAAAGCTCCACAAACAACGTGATGTGCCTGCATCTGCTGAAGACCTGAATAGACAACGAATCATCCCAAATTCAGGAGGGGGACTCTGGGAGCAGGATATATTAATTCTTCCCCTTTTCCTTTTTTTTGTGAGTGTATATGTATATGCTTCTGGGTGAGATTTTGTCTGTATAGCTTTGCTTTATAATAGCTTTATTTTACTTCACTATATTATAGCCTCTTTCTTTCTTTCTATTTTTTCTCCCTTTTACTCTGAGCCTTGTGGACGAAAGTCTCTTGGTGCTCCAGCCAGGCATCAAGGCCGTACCTCTGAGGTGGGAGAGCCAACTTCAGGACACTGGTCCACAAGAGACCTCCCAGCTCCACGTAATACCAAACGGCAAAAATCTCTCAGAGATCTCCATCTCAACCTCAAGACCCAGCTTCACTCAACGACCAGCAAGCTACAGTGCTGGACACCCTATGCCAAACAACTAGCAAGACAGGAACACAGCCCCATCCATTAGCAGAGAGGCTGCCTAAAATCATAATAAGGCCACAGACACCCCAAAATACACCACCAGATGTGGACGTGCCCACCAGAAAGACAAGATTCAGCCTCATCCACCAGAACTCAGGCACTAGTTCCCTCCACCAGGAAGCCTACACAACCCACTGAACCAACCTTAGCCACGGGGGACAGATACCAAAAACAATGGGAACTACGAACCTGTAGCCTGTGAAAAGGAGACCCCAAACACAGTAAGATAAGCAAAATGAGACGACAGAAAAACACACAGCAGATGAAGGAGCAGGGTCAAAACACACCAGACTTAACAAATGAAGAGGAAATAGGTAGTCTACCTGAAAAAGAATTCAGAATAATGATAGTAAGGATGATCCAAAATCTTGGAAATAGAATAGACAAAATGCAAGAAACATTTAACAAGGACGTAGAAGAACTAAAGAGGAACCAAGCAATGATGAAAAACACAATAAATGAAATTAAAAATACTCTAGATGGGATCAATAGCAGAATAACTGAGGCAGAAGAAAGGATAAGTGACCTGGAAGATAAAATGGTGGAAATATCTACTGCAGAGCAGGATAAAGAAAAAAGAATGAAAAGAACTGAGGACAGTCTCAGAGACCTCTGGGACAACATTAAACGCACCAACATTCGAATTATAGGGGTCCCAGAAGAAGAAGAGAAAAAGAAAGGGAATGAGAAAATATTTGAAGAGATTATAGTTGAAAACTTCCCTAATATGGGAAAGGAAATAGTTAATCAAGTCCTGGAAGCACAGAGAGTCCCATACAGGATAAATCCAAGGAGAAACACGCCAAGACACATATTAATCAAACTGTCAAAAATTAAATATAAGGAAAACATATTAAAGGCAGCAAGGGAAAAACAACAAATAACACACAAGGGAATCCCCATAAGGTTAACATCTGATCTTTCAGCAGAAACTCTGCAAGCCAGAAGGGAGTGGCAGGATATACTTAAAGTGATGAAGGAGAAAAACCTACAACCAAGATTACCCAGCAAGGATATCATTCAGATGTGATGGAGAAATTAAAACCTTTACAGACAAGCAAAAGCTGAGAGAGTTCAGCACCACCAAACCAGCTTTACAACAAATGCTAAAGGAAATTCTCTAGGCAAGAAACACAAGAGAAGGAAAACACCTACAATAACAAACCCAAAACATTTAAGAAAATGGGAATAGGAACATACACATCGATAATTACCTTGAATGTAAATGGATTAAATGCTCCCACCAAAAGACACAGGCTGGCTGAATGGATACAAAAACAAGACCCATATATATGCTGTCTACAAGAGACCCACTTCAGACCTAGAGACACATACAGACTGAAAGTGAGGGGATGGAAAAAGATATTCCATGCAAATGGAAATCAAAAGAAAGCTGGAGTAGCAATTCTCATATCAGACAAAATAGACTTTAAAATAAAGACTATTACAAGAGACAAAGAAGGACACTATATAATGATCAAGGGATCGATCCAAGAGGAAGGTATAACAATTGTAAATATTTATGCACCCAACATAGGAGCACCTCAATACATAAGGCAAATACTAACAGCCATAAAAGAGGAAATCGACAGCAACACAATCATAGTAGGGGACTTTAACACCCCACTTTCACCAATGGACAGATCATCCAAAATGAAAATAAATAAGGAAACACAAGCTTTAAATGATACATTAAACAAGATGGACTTAATTGATATTTATTGGACATTCCACCCAAAAACAACAGAATACACATTTTTCTCAAGTGCTCATGCAACATTCTCCAGGATAGATCATATCTTGGGTCACAAATCAAGCCTTGGTAAATTTAAGAAAATTGAAATCGTATCAAGTATCTTTTCCAACCACAACGCTATGAGACTAGATATCAATTACAGGAAAAGATCTGTAAAAAATACAAACACATGGAGGCTACACAATACACTACTTAATAACGAAGTGATCACTGAAGAAATCAAAGGGGAAATCAAAAAATACCTAGAAACAAATGACAATGGCGATACGACGACCCAAAACCTATGGGACGCAGCAAAAGCAGTGCTAAGAGGGAAGTTTATAGCAATACAAGCCTACCTCAAGAAACAGGAAACATCTCAAATAAACAACCTAACCTTGCATCTAAAGCAATTAGAGAAAGAAGAACAAAAAAACCCCAAAGCCAGCAGAAGGAAAGAAATCATAAACATTAGGTCAGAAATAAATGAAAAAGAAATGAAGGAAACAATAGCAAAAATCAATGAAACTAAAAGCTGGTTCTTTGAGAAGATAAACAAAATTGATAAACCATTAGCCAGACTCATCAAGAAAAAAAGGGAGAAGACTCAAATCAATAGAATTAGAAATGAAAAAGGAGAAGTAACCACTGACACTGCAGAAATACAAAAGATCATGAGAGATTACTACAAGCAACTCTATGCCAATAAAATGGACAACCTGGAAGAAATGGACAGATTCTCAGAAATGCACAAACTGCCGAGACTGAACCAGGAAGAAATAGAAAATATGAACAGATCAATCACAAGCACTGAAATTGAAACTGTGATTAAAAACCTTCCAACAAACAAAAGCCCAGGACCAGATGGCTTCACAGGCGAATTCTATCAAACATATAGAGAAGAGCTAACACCTATCCTTCTCAAACTCTTCCAAAATATTGCAGAGGGAGGAACACTCCTAAATTCATTCTATGAGGCCACCATCAACCTGATACCAAAACCAGACAAAGATGTCACAAAGAAAGAAAAATAGAGGCCAGTATCACTGATGAACATAGATGCAAAAATCCTCAACAAAATACTAGCAAACAGAATCCAACAGCACATTAAAAGGATCATACACCATGATCAAGTGGGGTTTATCCCAGGAATGCAAGGATTCTTCAATATACGCAAATCAATCAATGTGATACACCATATTAACAAATTGAAAGAGGAAAACCATATGATCATCTCAATAGATGCAGAGAAAGCTTTCAACAAAATTCAACACCCATTTATGATAAAAGCCCTGCAGAAAGCAGGCATAGAGGGAACTTTCCTCAACATAATAAAGGCCATATATGACAAACCCACAGCCAACACTGTCCTCAATGGTGAAAAACTGAAACTATTCCCACTAAGATCAGGAACAAGACAAGGTTGCCCACTCTCACCACTATTATTCAACATAGTTTTGGAAGTGTTAGCCACAGCAATCAGAGAAGACAAAGAAATAAAAGGAATCCAAATCAGAAAAGAAGAAGTAAAGCTGTCACTATTTGCAGATGACATGATACTATACATAGAGAATCCTAAAGATGCTACCAGAAAACTCCTAGAGCTAATCAATGAATTTGGTAAAGTAGCAGGATACAAAATTAATGCACAGAAATCTCTTGCATTTCTATACAATAATGACGAAAAATCTGACAGTGAAATTAAGAAAACACTCCCGTTTACCATTGCAACAAAAAGAATAAAATATCTAGGAATAAACCTACCTAAGGAGACAAAAGACCTGTATGCAGAAAATTATAAGACACTGATGAAAGAAATTAAAGATGATACAAATAGATGGAGAGATATACCATGTTCCTGGATTGGAAGAATCAACATTGTGAAAATGACTCTACTACCCAAAGCAATCTACAGATTCAATGCAATCCCTATCAAACTACCACTGGCATTTTTCACAGAACTAGAACAAAAAATTTCACAATTTGTATGGAAACACAAAAGACCCTGAATAGCCAAAGCAATCTTGAGAACGAAAAATGGAGCTGGGGGAATCAGGCTCCCTGACTTCAGACTATATTACAAAGCTTCAGTAATCAAGACAGTTTGGTACTGGCACAAAAACAGAAATACAGATTAATGGAACAGGATAGAAAGCCCAGAGATAAACCCACACACATATGGTCACCTTATCTTTGATAAAGGAGGCAAGCATATACAGTGGAGAAAAGACAGCCTCTTCAATAAGTGGTGCTGGGAAAATTGGACAGGAACATGTAAAAGTATGAAACTAGAACACTCCCTGACACCATGCACAAAAATAAACTCAAAATGGATTAAAGACCTAAGTGTAAGGGCAGACACTATCAAACTCTTAGAGGAAAACATAGGCAGAACACTCTATGACATACATCACAGCAAGATTCTTTTTGACCCAGCTCCCAGAGAAATGGCAATAAGAACACAAATAAAGAAATGGGACCTAATGAAACTTAAAAGGTTTTTGCACAGCAAAGGAAACCATAAACAAGACCAAAAGACAACCATCAGAATGGGAGAAAATATTTGCAAATGAAGCAACTGACAAAGGATTAATCTCCAAGATTTACAAGCAGCTCATGCAGCTCAATAACAAAAAAACGAACAACCCAATCCAAAAAAGGGCAGAAGACCTAAATAGACATTTCTCCAAAGAAGATATACAGATGGCCTACAGACACATGAAAGAATGCTCAACATCATTAATCATTAGAGAAATGCAAATCAAAACTACAATGAGATATCATCTCACACCGGTCAGAAAGGCCATCATCAAAAAATCTACAAACAATAAATGCTGGAGAGGGTGTGGAGGAAAGGGAACACTCTTGCACTGTTGGTGGGAATGTAAATTGATACAGCCACTATGGAGAACAGCATGGAGATTCCTTAAAAAACTACAAATAGAACTACCATACGACCCAGCAATCCCACTACTGGGCATATACCCTGAGAAAACCATAGGTCAAAAAGAGTCATGTACCAAAATGTTCATTGCAGCTCTATTTACAATAGCCAGGACATGGAAGCAACCTAAATGTCCATCGACAGATGAATGGATAAAGAAGATGTGGCACATATATACAATGGAATATTACTCAGCCATAAAAAGAAATGAAATGGAGGTATTTGTAATGAGGTGGATGGAGTTAGAGTCTGTCATACAGAGCGAAGTAAGTCAGAAAGAGAAAAACAAATACAGTATGCTAACACATATATACGGAATCTAAGGAAAAAAAAAAAAAAAGCCATGAAGAACCTAGTGGCAAGACGGGAATAAAGACACAGACCTACTAGAGAATGGACTTGAGGATATGGGGAGGGGGTGGGGTGAGATGTGACAGGGTAAGAGAGTGTCATGGACATATATACACTACCAAATGTAAAATAGATAACTAGTGGGAAGCAGCCGCATAGCACAGGGAGATCAGCTCGGTGCTTTGTGACCACCTAGAGGGGTGGGATGGGGAGGGTGGGAGGGAGGGAGATGCAAGAGGGAAAAGAAATGGGAACATATTGTATATGTATAACTGATTCACTTTGTTATAAAGTAGAAGCTAACACACCATTGTAAGGCAATTATACTTCAATAAAAATGTTTTAAAAAAAAAATTGATCAACAGGATTATTTGACTGTAATGTAATTTATCAATTGCCCACATGATGTCAAGTTGAAACACGGCAATCAATCAATCAATCAATCAATAAATAGGTTTCTATCTCAAGCCTTCTAGGAAATGCATTCCATTACATCCAACCTAAAACAACACATCTGTGTCACTGAAAAAAAGTTAATATATTCATATTTTAAGAGATTTTGGTAACATTATGATAATATGAACAGCAAACTGCTAATTGAATTTCCTAGAGAATATAAAATGATCCGAAGTGAAAGAAATCACATTGTGCTGTAAAATGCAGAGGTAAAAATCTGTTTTTCAAAAACAGAATTGCATAAGTAACAGGGTATCATGAAAATAAAAGCAGTACCTAAGGCATAGACAATGTAATATATCAGTATAAAACAGCGTTGTAGGTAATGAAATCTAGACACAGGACTCATGGTATACCACATCACTGAAGATAGGATTAGTGATGGCAACTCCATAAAGATGAAACCTACACTATTGGATTTACATTCAATATGATTCCATTTTCAGTTTTTTGCTTGTTTATTTTGTTATAAATAAGAAGGAAACACATTCAGCTGTAATCTGACATCTCAGACTTCAGCAGTACAGATGTATTAAGTGGTTCTTTGTTTTGTTTTGCTTTTAGCTGTAAAATATTTTATAAATTAAGGGAATGCTTGTTCAATCACATCATTTTATGTATATGAAAATCTATATAAATACACATATATGAAAATATTTGTAAGGCACAAACCCAATTTAGTTGTTACTGATGTTATTACTTTCTTACAAAAATGTTGTATTGACCTGTATCAAATTTGTGTGAACTCACCCATGTACTATAGCATATAACTTAATACTTCTTGGAGAAAATACACCTTTCTCACACACACACACATGAAATCTCGAAATTAATTTTTACATTAATTTAATAATTAGAAGACCTAAGTAAAGCAATAAGAACTAGAGAGAACTCGAGTCTGAACTGACAAAGGGTACCTTTTTATATATGGACTAAAGTGGAGAATAACAATGAATGTAGTTAAAAAAATGAAGATTGTCTACCTCCTAGCATATAACGGCAATTTTGAACTAAAATATATAGTAATTCCATTAGTTACAGCATCAAAGTTATACTGATTTGTGTTTGATGAGAGAAAGAAGGAAAACCTTTCATTTTTTTTTCACCTGCTCATTTAACAAATGGTATGTTCCCTAGAGAATAATAATGGGATAAAGGATGAGTTTACTTAGTGAAGTATGTTTGAGGAATTACAGTCCTCTCACAGCAGAAAGAATAACTGGAGCAAAGGAATAGAAGCAGAAAACCAAAAGGTATATTTGACTCTCATAATCAGATGTTTAGAAGCTGCGTTCCCAGATGTAGACTTATTAACATTCACATGGTAGCAAAATCTATGACCAGCTCAATCATAAAAATACACAACAACAATAACAGATTCCTGTCCTCAGCAAGCCATTTCAAGAGATTGTTATCTGGTTCAATTACATACCGTTGTAAACAACTTACCTACAGCAAGAGCTGTGATTAAGGTCACACTACAAAATGTCATGAAAACAAAATGCTCCATAAAGATAGTCACATCATTCTTGTTAGCATGAGAGGAACAAAATGCCTAGCTTATATACTAACTTTCCAATTTAATCCAGTTACCAAAATTTCCCACAGCCACTCTAATTCAAGAAAGTTGTAGTCCCTTCATGTTATGAGGAATCAAAATGCCCAGTGAGAGGTATGAGACACTGGGTATAGTTAAAGCGCCCATTCTCCTGAGATGTTGTCTCAAGAAGTGATGTCTGGGAATAAATGCAGCGGCCAGATAATTCATGTGTAGCACACTGGTGAAGTTTTCAAAACCATGCAATTATCTTGTTGAAAAACATTTTTGGACTAATCATTCCTATAGAACTTACTAATTAGATCTTACGATGTTTACATTATGTTAAAACTTTACAATATGAAATAAGAGAATTTATCATGAAATCAAATCACAATATGGATTCACCAACATGACTGTTGTGATGAAATGTTTTATAATTATGAGTATGTTAATTATCCCTCTGGTCCTATCACTACATTAGCAACCAAATTAATAAATACATATTTTATTTAGTGAACCATGTAAACCAAAAGAAACTAGAGATGAAAACTATGCCAAGTTAAATCAAAGGAACAATCCCTAAGTCTTTCAATATACTTGAATTTGACACACAGTCTGCTCATACACCCATAACTTGCCACTCCAAGTTTAATGATTTATTCAGGTTTGTTGTATAAATCCATCTTCCTTGTAACAGAGAAGAACAAACCTAAGTCCATATCAAGTCTA
Source organism: Balaenoptera acutorostrata (assembly GCF_949987535.1). Lineage (NCBI taxonomy): Eukaryota > Metazoa > Chordata > Mammalia > Artiodactyla > Balaenopteridae > Balaenoptera > Balaenoptera acutorostrata. Next base: position 20,614,211 of record NC_080081.1, read on the forward strand.
TTTCTTAGCTCTAATCTTTGTGCTCTGTTTCCTGTGCTTAAGTCTTTCTGACTTTGCACCTTTGTAAAAGAACATTACCTATAGCCTCCAATATACATGATAGCCCTCTGCAGTTTGGTATCAGGGTTGCCAAGGAAAACACAAAGCAGTTAAGCACTGGATAGAACAATGCTTTAGTTACACAGAGAAGAGACAGCTTCAAAGGTAGGCGTAGGTCCCCCCCATGACCAGGGGGTCTGTTTTGGTGATTCACCTATGAGTACCCCCTTTCATGCCCCAGTGGAAGGAACCCTATCCTTCCCCATGGAAGACAGATTTAACAGTGGGATTGGTCAGGTGCCATAAAACATACACGCTTTAAGCAAAGCCAAAATAGTACTCATTGAGCATGAAACAATAACAGATATTCCCATATGAAGCAATAAGGCTGGCATGGGCTCTGTGGGTGTTCTATCTCTTGGTAAGGAAGTGTTTCAGGCCCAAGTCCCATTCTTAAGAGGCTGAGTGGGAGTCAAGACTATGCACGTGAGACAGGCATTTGGATACGAAGATTATGAGGGATAGTTTTTTTTCCCCTTCAAGGATGTTATGTTCTAGGTTAATTACAATAACGCAACTTTAAAAATAAGGTTCAACCTGGTAACAAACCTGAAAGTTATATAAATTGTTACAGTGACTTATAAAATGAAGGGGTCACAGCTGGTAGAACTGAAGAAGAGTCTTCTTGAAGATGACGTTCAACTTGAGCAAGAAAGGAGGAAGGGAGCAAATGGAGATGTGAGGTTAAAACTGGAAACCCTATGAAGGACACTCTCTTCATCAGCGTTTAGTAATGCTGTGAAAAGATACATGTCCTGAGAAAAAAAGTTTTCACTACTGTGTATGACAATTTCAGAGGCAGAATCAAGTTGTCATTTTTATTCTGTATTTTTATACTAATTGTAATAACAAACATTTCCAGCTGAAAATGTTATGTCGTCTGTCAGACTTGCATTCATTTTCTCCTTAATGTCTGATTCCAGAATGGCACTATCAGGTGTCTCTTTTTAAATGCAAATAATGTCACCATCTGAAGGTGAATATGAGGTCAAAAAATTTAAAAACACAACTAAAGTTAATTAAAGGTTAAAAACAAAGCATAGTGCAAAGCAATTATACCTTAATCATCTTTCACATCAACATAAAAATTAGACTGCTTTTCAAGTTCTTCTATTGTGCCTAGATATATATTTTAAGTTTACATGTGCAGAATGATTTCAATAGAGTCACTGCTTCAATCATTTTGGGGTTTTGGCAAGCTATTACATCATATTTCATCAAGGAAATATTTTACTGGAGATTGTTTCCAATCTCATACCCTCCTTCTATGACTCTTCATTATTTTTTTCCAGTTTTATTGAGACATGCTTGACATAGCACTTTATAACTTTAAATTGTACAGCATAATGACCTGACTTACATATATCTCAAGATGATTACCACAGTAAGTTAACATCCATCATCTCACACAGATACAAAAAAAATAAAGATAATTTTTTTCCTTGTCATGAGAACGTTTAGGATTTACTCTTTTTTTTTTTTTAAAAAGGACTTTTTTTTTTTTTAAATAAATTTATTTATTTATTTATATTTGGCTGTGTTGGGTCTTCATTGCTGTGTGTGGGTTTTCTCTAGTTGCAGTCAGCGGGGGCTACTCTTCGCTGTGGTGCAGGAGCTTCTCATTGCGGTGGCTTCTCTTGCTGCAGAGCAAGGGCTCTAGGCACGTGGGCTTCAATAGTTGTGGCACGCGGGCCCAGTAGTTGTGGTTTGCGGGCTCTAGAGCACAGGCTCAGTAGTTGTAGTGCACGGGCTTAACTGCTCCACGCCATGTAGGATCTTCCCGGACCAGGGCTCGAACCCATGTCCCCTGCATTGGCAGGCGGATTCTTAACCACTGTGCCACCAGGGAAGTAACTGGATTTACTCTTAACAACTCTCATATATATCATACAGCAGTGTAACTATACTCATGTTGTACTTTACATCACTGCTACTTATTTTATCTTATCATTGGCAGTTTCTACTTTTTGACCACCTTCATCCAATTCCTTCTTTCTCTACCCCTCCTCCTCCACTTTGGTAATCATAAATCTGACCTCTTCTTTTCTATGAGTTAGTTTGTTTTAGATTCCACATATAAATGAGATTATATAGTATTTGTCTTTCTCTATTTTACTTCACTTAGCATAATGCCCTCAAGGTGCATCCGTATTGTCTTGAATGGCAGGATTTTCTCATTTTTTAATGGCCAAATAATACTGTATATATATATATATACCACAATTTCTTTATCCATTTATCTGTCAGTGGACACTTAGGTTGTTTCCATGTCTTTGCTATTGTAAATAATGCTGTTGTGAACACGGGGGTGCAAATGTCTCTTCAACATAGAGTTTTTATTTCTTTAGGATATATTCACAGAAGTGGGACTGTTGGATCATATGGTTGTTCTAGTTTTAATTTTAGAGGGAACCTCCATACAGTTTTCCATAATTGTACCAATTTACCATCCTACCAACAGTGCACAAGGGTTCCCTTTTCTCCACATCCTCACCAGCATGCGTTATCTTCTGTCTTTTTGATGCTAGTCATTCTAACAGGCCTGAGGTAATAGCTCATTGTGATTTTGATTTGCATTTCCCTAATGATAATTGATGTTAAGCATCTTGTCACATACATGTTGGCCATTCATATATCTTCTTTGGAAACTGTCTATTCAGGTCCTTTGCCAATTTTTAAATTCAATTGTTTTCTTGATATTGAGTTGTATGAGTTTATTATATATTTTGGATATTAACCCCTTATCAGATATATTGTTTGCAAATATTTTGTTCCCAAACCATAGTTTGGCTTTTCATTTGGCTGACTCTTTTGCTGTGCAGAAGCTTTTTAGTTTGTATAGTCCCACTTGTTTATTTTTTATTTTCTTGCCTGTGCTTTAGGTATCATATCCAAAAACCACTGCCAAGACCCATGTCAAAGAGCTTTTTTCTATGTTCTCTTCTAGTAGTTTTATTTTGCCTGGTCTTACATTTAGTCTCTATTTTGAGTTAATTTTTTTGAGTGATGTAAGACAGAGGTCTAGTTTCATCTTCTTACCTGTGAATGTCCAATTTTCACAGTGGCATTTATTGAAGAGACTGTCTTTTCTCCACTGATTGTTCTTTGCTCTACTGTCAAATATTAGTTGATCATATATGTATGGGTTTATTTCCTGGGCTCTCGAATCCGTTCCATTGTTCTACTTCTATTTTTATGCCAGTATGATATTGTTTTAATTACTATAGCTTTATAATACAGCTTGAAATTAGAAAGCGTGATGGTCTTCATTATTATTTTACGTTGTTTCAACATACAAGTAAAATTACCATGAATTTTGTAAATGATCTCCCAACCTCTAGGTTATTCTTTATTCTCTTTTAAAGTTTAAAATACTCATTTAAAATAATTCTTGGAATTACGAGTCAATGTTCAAAATGTGAGCAGGCTTATAGTTTTGTACTCTTTGTGAAAAGTATACAACTAAAGAGAAATGATAAAAAAAAATAAAAACACTGGAGAGAAGGGGAACTTCATAAAACTCACATATTAAAATGGTAATATTTTTCATCAAAGTTTCACAGGCCTTTTAATACCTTCTTCTTATGAAGAGTAAGACTTATGTAAGACTCTTATGAAGTCTTACTCTGTAAAATATACACGTTATCATGCATATACATTTCTTCTACGTTTGAAAAGTCCGTATCTGACTATAGAGTTAATTCAATATCTAAATATACATTTCCTGTTTCTTATCATCTCTCTAAATAAAACTGTAAGACTTTAGATCCCCCCCTTTCTTTTTCAAACATGGACCATCACATGATTCAACAATAAGATGAAATCATCATTAGAAATCAGTAAGAGCTTGACTCTACAATATGAACTTAACACACATGTATTTAAGCAAAACTGTTCCAATCTCAAACTATTCCCCTGAGATTTAGTCATATAATCTGGATTTGGAATCTAATAGTCTCTGAAACCACCAAACATTAAAATGTCCTACTGAAAATACTCCTGGTTTCCCAAAAGTATCACGCATTTAAGATATCAGAGCACAGTAGTCTAAAAAGAACATCACCCGCTTCAACATCTAAAAACTGCCACCTAATCCCCATTTATACAAAGGTTAAATGATCACAAATGAATACTTTAGGAAATATTTATCAGGTTCTGCTGATCCTCAGGTCGTCAAGCAGGACTTGCCCCATATTCATAGTTAACTATGAAGCAGTTCCATCTGTTGTTGTTGTCGCACAGTAGTTCAGTCTCAGATGTTTCATGTTATTCATTAACTAATACTTGCCTGAGCTTTTTTATCCCCCAATATTTGCTTAGCTAAGCAACTTCCATACATATCCAGACCAGACCATTTCAAAGTGAAGTAAAACCTTCATCAGCAAAACCCATGATTAATGACTGAACAATGATTCTACTGTTTTTCTAAACTAATTTTATGAAATTCAGAAAGATCAAGATACTTTAGAGAAAAAGCCCAGGATCTAATGTGGTATAAACAATCCATGTAGCTTTTTAAATATAAAGAGTAGTATACTACAAGCATTGTCAAAGAGTCTCAATTAGGCCAGTGCTCTGGAAGTCTAATTTGTTTATACATATTAAGAAAACCACATTGTTAAAAAAATATACAGGCTAAGGAAAGTCCATGCTAGGCCATGACCAGATACCAGTTTTTTGGATTTTATTTTCCCTATTTTTTTTTTTGATGTGGACCGTTTTTAAAGTCTTTATTGAATTTGTTACAATATTGCTTGCTTCACGTTTTGGTTTTTGGCCGCGAGGCATGTGGGATCTTAGCTCCCCAACCAGGGATGGAACCCTCACCCCCTGCATCGGAAGGCGAAGTCTTAACCACTGGACCACCAGGGAAGTCCCTATTTTCCCTATGTTTTGTTTTTAGCAAAGGACTTCAGTAACAGACCTTGAAATAAACACTTTAAACTTCAACACAAGAGTGAACACTTTAAACTACAATACAAGAATGAACAAAATCCACTGGCCTTCTTGGCCTCAACATTTCCTCTTTCCAGAAGGCTCTTCCATTCACTTTCTACTCATGGCTTGCAGTGATCCAGTATTAAACTCCTGTCCCTTTCAATACCAACTGCTTTTCAGCTAAGACTCTAAGTCTCATTTCAGTCATTTTAAATTAAATTATTTAAAGGAAACTTGATTTAGGTATAACCGTATTAACCTGGGCAAAAAACAGTTACCACATCACTGCCGCTTTCTATTTAAAGACTATTCAATTACTGCTATATCACAAATTGCTTCCAAAAGTGGTATTTTACATTCCTTTTCCCTTTCTAAGAAACTTGAGAAAACTATTCTCTTTTTTATCAAAAACTTCCTCTCTTCCCACTCAGTTCACCCCTCTATAAAACAGTTTTCACCTACTGTGCTGTGCTGAAACATCTTTGACTGCTTTGTTCTGTTCTGTTCTTCCTCTTCAAGTTTGCTTCTGTCGTTGACATAATCAGTCACACCCTCCTGCTCCGCCTCCCACTGCTCCACCATCACCTTGTTCTTTTCTCATCTCCTCATGAACTTGAGTACCCCTTAGACACAGAGAAGAAAAAACAGGCTTAAGCAACAGCTTTTCATTGTAGTTAAGTATGATAGAACAACTCATGCTTTACTTGTATAAAAACCTGTGAACTCAAAATAACAAGCACAATAATACTTACAAAGAGATACGATTATTTCACTGAAATAACATAGGCATTGCCTTTCTGATCAATATTATTTAGATTAAACTAAGAAGCCTATATAGCTGGGAAAATTAAACATATTTTTTTCTTTCTTGACTTTATTACTTTTAATTGGAAAAGTACCTCATATGCATTAATTGGGATTTAACTGCATAAGCCAAAATCCTGTAAAAATCAAGTCAGAGTTTTAAAAGCACCTAATAATAAAATATTCATATACAAATATTAAATATATGGCAGGGGAAAACTACTCTCCATTTTCAGACATAACCAGGAAAATTTTACTATAGTGGTTAATACTGAACATTTATTGGTAGGCAGTCTCTCTAAAATTAAGAGTTTATTAATCAGAGATTATACATGTATAATATTATATATGTATAATATTATAACTAATATAAACATCAGTTATAATAAACACTACATTTCATTATAACTGAAACCAGATGACTCATAGTCATACATTGCAGCGGGAATCTATTTAGGTGTTAATTCTCAATATGTCTGGAACCATTTGGGTTATTAAATGTGTCCTTTAACTCATACATACCTAGTGTTAAGGGCTGAACTGTGTTTTATAATTTGATGTCCTAACCCCCAGTGCCTCAGAATGTGACATTATTTGAAAATAGGATTGTTGCAGATATCATTAGTCAAGATGAGGTCACACTGGAGTAGGGTGGGCACCGAATCCAATTAACTCCAGTGTCCTTGTTAAAAGGGGATATTTGGACATAGGCACAGGGGAAGAACACCATGTGAAGATGAAGGCAGAGATCAGGATAATGCAGCAGAAGCCAAAAAACGCCAAAGACTGCCAGCGAACCACCTAAGAGAAAGGCCTGGAATAGATTCTCCTTCACAGCCCTAAGAAGGAACCAATTCTACTAACACCTTGATCTCACACTTCTAGCCTCTAGAACTGTGAGATGAGAAATGTCTGTTGTTTAAGCTGAATGACAGGTCCTTAAGGTTCTCCTCAGCTTGACTAAATTTTAGACAGGTTTCTTCCTGACTACAGGCCCCTGAGCTTCCTTATCTTAGCACATTTATTTTAGAAAACTTGCAATTATGTATTCCTTCCCTACACCTTCGAGATGTAAATCTTCTCCCTTCTTCTTGCCACTTTCACAAGCCAGGAGTATCTTTCTCAAGTACCTGGGAGCCACCCTTTTGAAGTGTAAGCGCCAAGAATAATGATAGGTTCTCACATCCCCAGCCTCTTTGGGGGAGTAGGAACCAGACTTCAGAAAGTGCCAATTGGCAAACACCGATGACCAAATCACATTCACCAACGTACCCTCTACTGTCTTCTAGTACTTTTCCACTAGCTACTCTGGTGTGGAAAACGCTCCTGCTTTTTGTTTCAACAGAGATGAGTTCAATCCCTCATCCTTACTGTGACAGTCCTGAATAAAGTCTGACTTGCCTGTTTCACTCTGTCTATGAAAGTTTCACTGAAGCAGCCACCCAGTTTGTGGTACAGCGGCTCTCTCAAACTAATACACTAAGTACTGCTATTGAATGTCTGGTAAATTAACAAGCCATAGAATAGCAAATGCTAGATTTAGAGTGAACTTGGAATGAGCAGGAATCCTATCTCTAGAATTTTATAGCTAATCCCCTTTAACTATAGATCACACATATTTAAGAAACAGCTTTGGCAGCTATGAATAGTGTAAAAAGATCATCAACTACAATGTTATACGGAGACAAAAAAGTTATGTAAAGAATTTGGGGGCAGAGTTCAGCATCTATTTCTAATCTCAAAAAATGTATGTATATGCATATGCATGTTTATAAATCTTTATACACGTGTGTATATAACTATATATGCATATGCATATATACATTTCAGTCATTATTATTAAATATACATGTTCCAAGCTTTTGTGTAGATTTGGCCATGATTAATACAGGTAAATTATATGTAAAAGCACTGCTTAATGATAATATGATTTTTAATTTTCTCTATGGGTGGATATTAATATATCCTTGAAACTTCACCTGCATGTAACTCTTCAGAGAATCCCTATCACAGAGAGAATAAAGTCAATGAATACAAATTCCTCCTCAGATACTTTTACAGCATCAAATCTCACTGCTCCTCAGCATTCTCTGATACTATGTAATTATTTGTCATTTTATTTTCCCCAACATATTTTTTAGGTCATCCTTCTTTTACTTATGCTGTCCCCTTGCCAGGGAAGCCCTTACCACTTTTCCTCACCTGCTACACTATTACTCATTTCTTCAGAGTCAACTCAGGCACCATCTCTTCTACCAAGTTCTCCCTGAAAGTAGAGGTTGGAACAATTGTCTTAATTGCTGTGCCCTGGGGTACTCTTTTGTCTTCCTTTACTTTTTTAATCACTTTCCACATTATATTCAAATGATCAGGTTACATACCTATAGCCCGTCAAAGAATTGTAAAATCCTTGATGGTACTGTCTAGCACTGATATTTAATAAATGCTCAATAAATGTCTGTGGAAACAGAACAATCAACTCCTGTTTTTCCTAGGAAATGTACAGGTGAATGAATATTTTTATTCACTTACAATACTATCAATCATTGTTATTAAAGTTATATCCAAATCAATATTACCTACAAGATTTTAATACCCATCACTTGGAAACTTGTAATTTAATGATCAGTAACCAAACTACTGTTCCTATAAGAAGTAACTATTTTCTTCCCCTACAACCTTATAACTTTGTGAGAATACTCAAAACATTTCAGTTTATTTTCCAAAGTTCTGCTTTTCCATTCCTCTCAGGATTGCAGAAACTTTCAAACTGGTTGCAGCTGCCACTATGGGTTTCAGGGTGAAAATAAACCATTCTGTTTGTGGAAGAAAACAGAATGAGGAAAAAAATATAAAATCTTATATAGTATGCCATTCAAATCTTAGATATGTGACATGATGTCATATAGCCATAGTCTGATATACTAATACCAGTTGTCAAAGGCTATGTTGAACCCTGCTCACCCTTCTAACCTCTCACCCTGTGCAGCAGGACCACGGTGTAATGCATTAATTAGCATCATACACTAATTAAATTACTAAGGCTGAGATTTTCTTCTGGAGAAATGTTCCCAAGTAAATTGATGTTGCCAAATATATCCTCTGACTTTCTAACCAAGACACCACTCCCTCACATCAGGATAACTGGAACTGCTGCTTAGTGCTTGTCTTTGCCTTCTCATTTCCACTCCTATAATCCATTCTCCACACAGCAGTCAGTGTGGAATTTTACCACACAAATCAGATTGTTCTTTCCTCTCTTAAAAACCCTCCGGCTGCATTCCATTGCCTTGAAATAAAATAGTCCCACAGCTAGAAGAGGGTACAGAGAAGACCCCTGCCTCATTCTCCCACCTAACCTCCTACACCTCTGCCCCTCACACACCAAACTGCAGTCTATGAACCTCTTTCTGATACTCATATACACCTAGGTTATTTCCTTTTTGTGGCCTTTGCATTTGTTGTGGTTTCATCCTTCTAGAAAAACCTGATACTAAATCTCCTCATGACTGTCTCCTCCTCATTATTCAAAATTCTAATCAGGGTGGGTGACTCCCAGTCTATAGCACATCTATGGTCACTTTTTATCCCTTTGACTGTGTTCCCAGTGAATGCAGGCAGTTGGACTTTAGAGATGGATCAAGAGTTCAACTGCAACACTACCCTACTGTGAAAAAAAAGAAAAAGAAAACGGGAATGTTTGTGTTTTAGAGCTTCTACTTCATCCCTTTGTTGGGTACGGTGGGCATTCATAGTAAGGGTAAAATTAGACAATGAATTTCACCGGGTCAATAATAAAAGATAAGAAAATAAAAGGGGAATGTGAGTGTATGTTTTCCACTAAAGGTGAATGATATCTTAAGTTGGTAGTCTTCGGCTACACACAATTACATGTATCAGTATGAATTAGAAACACAGTACAAACAGGCAGCACTAATGACAGTTTTAAGGCCATTAGACATTAAGTAATAAAAACTCCTTCCTCTGTTGATTATCATTTACATATTCTCTTACTACAGCTACATCCTTAAAACTAAATAAAAATAAACAAAGAATAAATATTAAGGAAGAAGGGTTGATTCATATAATATATAGTACATATTATATATATTATATAATACATAGTGGTACGTATACACACATATATACACATAGAGAGACATATATGCGTGCATATATATATATATTGCAATCCAACAAGCTGGAGAGGTACATGTTCATTACACTTTTCAATTACAGCAACTAAAGTGGCATATGGGTGACAGTTCAGCAGAGAACAGACAATTGCCTTGCTTTCTAGATCTGTAACTCAGAATATATATTAACTATCTTTAGCTTAATGTCTATAATAAGGAAGATGGACATTCAACAGCAGCTCTGACCAGATGATAATCTAATTGACATAAAGAATGTACAGGAGGAGGCATGCATCAAGGGAAAAATGCCCAACACTCTGAGATGTACAACGATAGACCAAGTGGCCCTCGGATGCACTGGACCAGGAAAAGCAGGTTGATCTCTGATGCAAATATGATAGAGACAACTGAAGCCCTAGTATGTAATGGGATTAAATACATTTACTTAAAAAGGCATTAAAGACATTTACTTTTCCAACTCTGAAATTCTGAGATCCAGAGTTGAAAACCAAAATTGTTTCTAAAGGATGCATCTTCTGGTATAAAAATAAAAGAATATCTGTAAGGTAAATACTACTCTTTACTAATTAAAACTCTCCAAGATTATCCTTAAGATGTGTGTTTCTCACATATATACATATATGTTTATGTATGTGTATGTATCTGTTTATGTGTGCATGAGTATTTGGTATACTTAAAATTATTCTAAATATTTTATCTTGATAGGACTATTTACTTTTTAAACTATAATGATTTGCAGGTGGCAGCCTTATTTATCTTCTGTGTTATAATACTTACTGTAGGAAATATGAAAGCTTAGTTTAGGTTGAAAGAAAATATCAGGCCATAATTTAATTATCACTTCAATAGATTTTATTGAAGTGGAAACAAAGCATATACTTATATTTGTTTTGTTAAATTGGTAAATCGATATCCTGCGAAATTTAATCCATTTTTTAATTTACAGTTATTCGTATTCCTAAGTGGGTATCTATTTTTCCAGAGGAAATCATTTTTAATATAGCTTGTGGAAAATTTAAGACTTTGTTCATATCCTCTGCTTAATGTGTATACTTCCAACTCTCCATAAAGAGAATAAAACTCTAATGGTTTTATTATCATATGAATTTAAAAATCCAGAAAAAATTTGACATAAAGGTAAAAAAGAGAGAAAAATATTGGAAATATGACAGTTGTGTAGCTGTAATAAGTTCTCCTTTCTCAGAAAACAACCTGGGATTTATTATACAAGGTCATGTCTGGAAGAAAAGATTAAAACTTGAAGCACCATTAAAATCTACAATAACTGCTCTCTTCTACTTTTATTTAAAGCCTTCATGATTGACACATTTTATTAGCTAGCTCCACGCCCTTAGCTTTGTCATAGCAATTGCTAAATTAATTTACAAACTTCAGTCGACTTGTGTTTTTATAGCTGTCTCCCTGAATATCCTTCATAAGCAATACTAGAATTCCCCCCAGACAGAGCACTGCTGTTCAGACTTTAATTCTTCCCTTGTTAAATAATTGTGTTCTTTTGATTGTACCAAAGGGCTAAAGGGTAAGCTTCCTTTCATATGTGCTATTTTGTCAACAACTGCTTCAGAAAGTTGTCAAATTGCAACGTGAATGGGATGGAACACTTACCTTCTATTGTGACAGAAGCCATTATAATTCACTGTACTCTACAATACTTACGTTATAATGTATTCATTGGCAAATTATTTAGACTCTAGGTAGGACAACAGTGATTCAGAGCAAACTGAAGATAGTTTGGTGTTTTACAAATAAATGTTTATAAAAGAAATGTGGTTTCTGAATAAATCTAATAATTTTAGAAGAATATTTATCAGGGGAAGTCTGAAAAATTGGGTAGGTACAATAAGATACTTTTACTTTCTTACTAATATCGTTTACTATGGCAAACCAATTTTCTCTTAAAATAATCAAGTTTCTTAAATCATTTATTCTGCTTCAGATGAAACCTGATTTCTTTGAGATCTACGACAGGAGTATTTTTCTGAACAGAGGGAGTGAATGAAGGAGAGTGGTTCAGATCTGATGAGAGAACTTTAATGTCAAAACAGGTTCTTCTGACAGGGAAGGAAAACTCTCCCCAATATGACCATGTGATTTTCCTTGTTGATTTTCCTTGTTGAGTCCAAGGAGGCAAAAATGGACTTCAGTCCTTCATTTAGACACAAAACCACCACAACAGCTGCAACAAATCTGGTCTCATATAACTATTTACACGATGCCTTTTCCCCCGTTCTAAGTTAGACCACATATTTCTTAGGCTCATGTTTCTCGGGCTCCGGTGGAAGATTTTCTATATAGTCCTGAAAATCAGATTTGCGGTTTGGTATATTCATTTCTTGCTTTTAAGATTTCTTAAAACATAAGTTTAGTGAATACTGAAAAAGCTATTTCACATATACTATTTTCTCAACAAACCTATGTGCAACTCAGTCCTCAAAAATCCTACGTGTAAATAATAGATAAATTGGGCGGCGGCTCGGGGGACCTAGGCCTTTTGTTTGGAGCGGCGGCGGCGGCAGGGCCCCCTCCCTGCTTCCCCTGCTCGCTCGGTCCGGCCGCCCCTCGCGGGGATAGGGGGGCCGCCCCCTGGGCCGGGCCTCGTCTCAGGTGCCCCCGCCCCTCCCGGCCCGAGGGGAGGACCGGAGGCTGCCTCTCGCCCCTCGGGCCGACGCCATGAAGATCAAGGATGCCAAGAAACCCTCTTTCCCATGGTTTGGCATGGACATCGGGGGAACTCTGGTAAAGCGCTCGTATTTTGAACCTATCGATATCACAGCAGAGGAAGAACAAGAAGTTGAGAGCTTAAAAAGTATCTGGAAATATCTGACTTCTAATGTAGCCTGTGGATCCACTGGTATTCGGGATGCACGCCTTGAACTAAAAGATTTAACACTTTTTGGCCGGAGAGGGAACCTGCACTTTATCAGATTTCCAACCCAGGACCTGCCTGCTTTTGTCCAAAGGGGAAGAGAGAAAAACTTCTCAACACTACCCACAGTGCTACGTGCTACAGGAGGTGGTGGTGACAAGTTTGAAAACGGTTTTCGCACAGTTGGAAACCTCCACCTGCACACACTGGATGAAGCTGACTGCCTTGTAAAGGGCTTGCTGTACACAGATTCTGGCAGTTTCAATGGACAAGCAGAGTGCTATTATTTTGCTAATGCCTCAGAACCTGAGAGATGCCAAAAGATGCCTTTCAATCTGGCTGATCCCTATCCACTGCTGGTAGTAAACACTGGTTCCGGGGTCGGTATTTTAGCAGTCTATTCCAAAGACAACTATAAACGAGCAACTGGGACAAGCCTTGGAGGGGGTACCTTTCTGGGTTTATGTAGTTTATTGACTGGCTGTGAAAGTTTTGAAGAGGCTCTTGAAATGGCATCCAAAGGTGAGAGCACCCAAGCTGACAAGCTGGTCCGTGATATTTACGGAGGAGATTTTGAAAGATTTGGTCTGTCTGGTTGGGCTGTAGCATCTAGTTTTGGGAATATGACTTATAAGAAGAAGCGAGAATCTGTTGGTAAAGAAGATCTAGCAAGAGCTACGTTAGTTACTATCACCAACAACATTGGTTCTGTGGCACGAATGTGTGCTGTTAATGAGAAAATAAACAGAGTTGTCTTTGTTGGAAACTTTACGTGTCAATTCTCTCTCGATGAAACTTCTGGCATATGTCCTGGATTACTGGTCAAAAGGTCAACTGAAAGCACTGTTTCTAGACCATGAGGGATGTTCTGGAGCAGTTGGTGCACTTCTTGGGCTGCCAAATTTCAGCTAAAGCGTCGGGTTTCTCTCTGTTAATAAATATCATTCGAGAGGAACTGAAAACCAGAGGTGTAATTACTGCATTATTTGTCACTGGGAACCAAAGGATAAAAGAGTAGCACTATTCCTCTTGATTTTTAAGTGTCAGAATGGTAAGCTGCTATATGTTGCCATATTAAAAAGAGAGCTCCAGTAATGTAAAGTATTTCTAAGTGAAATGCTTTCCCTTCTGTATATAGCCAGTGTTAAATCCTTAAATGCAATACAGCCTCTGATGATTGAGCTTCCTCTGAAAAAGATCTTCTATTTATTTTATTTTATGTAGCCAACATTGCAGTACTGTATGTTCAAACATGAATCTTAAAGTCTCAGAAATGTTTAGCTCATGAAAATAACAGATTCTGAATATTTGTTACAAGTCTTCTATGTGTGTTTTGGTTACTAGTAAGTGGACAGTAACACACCCTGTATCGAAACTTACTGAAATGGCAATCAAAGATGATCATTTTTATGTGATTTTAGAAGTGTTAAAGCAATATTAATTATTCATTACTGTTGTTTTCCAAACATATCTTCTCCCAAAAAGCATGTTTATGTGATCTTTCCTCAGAAGTATAACCTTTTCCAATGCCATAATTTAATTGAAATGCTATTGTTAAACATTAGCCTGAATTTTAAAACGAATCCTAGAAAATGCACATAATTGGTGATACTGCATTTTTTGTATTTTGAGTTTATCAGACAGTACATTTTTAAATGTTTTTTAATGGGAGGCTTACTTATTTGAAAGTCCATTCAGTAAGGTCCCAGGACTATTTGAATGGAGTATGGTTTATGTGTATTGGTAGGGTTCTGTGCTCTTCTTTCTATACCACATTTATCTTAGGCCCAAAGTTAGCCATTTCTGTTTAATTAGGTCTGAACCATCAAAGCTAAAGACTGTCTTCTACTGTGAACAGCAACAAAATCATTTATGCTAAATGGATGTTATGGAAATTTAAAAGACAAGTTGTTTGAAACTGGGGGAATCTGAGGCAGTATTGCAGAATTATAAAGGGATCAATGTTTTGTAAATTCTGGTAATAAAAGCACTATAGTTCCAAAAAATAATAATAATAATAAATAAATAAATTGAAGCTCATAGATATTAAGCCACATAGCAAGGTAATATACTGTATAAGTAGCAAAACCAGAATCAACACCGAACCTGGTTAATTCAAGACTTCACATTTTACTCAAAATACCATAAACTTTCTGTTAAGCTTCTGTATAAGATAAGAATCACCACACAGAAGCATGATATGATTTTCACCTTTATTAATTTAGGTCTTTTTAGTTTTTGTATGACTTCTTATGCTATCAGCTAGGCCAGCTAACCATGATTCAATCGATGAACTTCAGGCAATGATTTAGAAAAAAAACTCCTAGTTTGATGCTTATACTGGAAATTCATTATATAAGAAAATCCAACACAACAGAACATTGTATTCACCAAGATATGCAGCTCCATTCTCAGAGTGCCTACTTTAGTACTTTTAAATAGTCAAGTACCTTGGGGAAAAAAGAAAACTATGTAAGAACTGCATATATATCCTCTATGTTCTATAGTAAGAGATATATAAAACTTAACTATACAAAGATTCTGTAATTTGAAATCTAGGTGTAGATATAAAAATAGAAATAACTACATTATGAATTGCAATAAAAACCACAAATTATGCCTAAATCCTACAGAAATTTAGAAGGTAGAGGATTCCCTTCTATCTGAATTTATCTGAGAAGGTACTGAAAATGTATCTTAGAAACAATACATTATTTTTAGCAAAATAAGCAGGATTGTGGAGATAGGAAGGCCTTTTACTCATTCAATAAAATCCAAATTTCTGGATAATAGAATTCTATATTAAAAATATTTTTTTAAAATAAATGTAATGTTGGAGTAGTTGCCTAAAATGAGTTGGCTTAGAATATCAATCCAAGGATGCTGGATTTTAGGTTTATTTTTAGTGTTTGCTAAAACAGCTTTACATTGGGAATATTATTCTTAGAGATATATGTAGTATGACTTGGGGAAAAAAAACAAAACTGATGATTGGAGAATATAACACGAAGAATAAAATGAGCTTAAACCATATTGGTAATGGTGGGAACAGGTATAAAGAAAGCACTGTTATTAGTTGGTGTCTCTTTCCTACTTACACAGAATAATATTGGAAAAGGAACCTAAAAAACAGTAGGGAAATTGGTCTCCTAGTATTATTGAGGTTCCCATCAAGAAATAAATCACACTCAAAATTAGAGAATTTGAGAACTCATTTACAAAGGAACTTGAGATAGGCAGAAAAATGCACCCCCCCGCCCAAGATCTCCATGTCCTAATCCTTAGAACCAGTGAATACGTTACCTTAAATGGCCAAAAGTACTTTGCAGATGTGATTAAATCAAGGATTATGAAACGGGGAAATTATTTTGGAGTGTCCAGATGGAGTTAAATGTAATCACACAAGTCTTTATAAGTGAAAGAGGGAGACAGGAGAGTCAGAGATGAGATGTGGTGAGAGAAGCATATGTCAAAGTAATAGGGAGCCAAGGGCCAAGGAGTGCAGGTAGCCTCTAGAAGCTGGAAAAGACAAGAAAACAGACTTTCCCCTAAAACATCTGGTAGGAAAGCATCCTTCCGACTCCCGGATTTTAGGACTTCTGACCTCGACCTCTAGAACTTTAAAATAAAAACTTGTATTGTTTAAATCACTAAGTTTGTGGTATTCTGTAAAGCAGCAATAGGAAATGATTAAAGGATTCTATATAAGGTGTGTGTAGGGGAACTCCAAAGGCTAAGGAGGCAACAACCCAGAGTCGGAAGGACAAGAGAGGAGTGAAATGACCAGAACCCAAAGGTACTGAGTTGCACAGTGTCAGCCACCTTGTAAAGGAGTAGTGAACCTCTCTTGAAGGGTCAAACTACCTAAAGGTGAATTTGCAAGCTGGGAGCTAGGGGTATAAATGTACTACCAATGTCACTCTCCTTCTGTATCTGATCTCCTACGAGGGCTCCCTGTGGGATGACTCAAGCTGGAACCAAGAAGGCAGGGGAACCTGCTGAAAGGCATGAACTGCTGGGCCTGAACACATGGTAGAGAAGAACGAAAAGATGCCTGGCACATCTCCCTCTGGCACTTCTGCACGCCCCCCCCATGTGTAGCTACTAGTGATAGGTCCGCAAGTAAAGAATTCATCACTTCTAACTGCCCAAGCATGTATCGTCCAAAAACACATTTTCTGACCTTGCTCTTGAATCCTTTTCATTATTATTAGAAAAGGAAAGAAGCTATTGAGAACCTAAGGAAATATATTCTTGGAAATTTTCTAAATAGAGTGAAGGAACTGAAATAATAGCAGTAAGACAGTATTACAAATAAAATAAATAAGTAACATTTGGGGACTTCCCTGGTGGTCCAGTGGGTAAGACTGCGCTCCCAATGCAGGGAGCCTGGGTTCAATCCCCGGTCAGGGAACTAGATCCCACATGCATGCCTCAACTAAGAGTTCACATGCTGCAACTAAGATGCCCACGCGCTGCAACTAAACATGCTGCAACAAAGATCCCGACTGCCACAACTAAGACCCAGTGCAGCCAAAATAAATAATAAATAAAATAAATAAATATAAAAAAGATCAGTAACATTCGTTGTGAGCTTAGATCTCCTAAGAATTGTGCTAGGCACTGTATACAACCTATATTTATGCCTCTAAATTAACCTGTGATTTAGATAATGTCCCATTTTACAGTGTTTTCAAGAGATTCAAATATTTATGTACCTTGTCCCAAATCACAGAGAGCACATGGAACAGGGGGAACACAAAACCCATTTGCCTATTCCTCTCCTTGAAGTACGAGTTTATTTTCTACTTTATGAACTTGATTTTTATATATACTCAATGGGTCTATTATACAAAGTTGCTTTAAATATTCAGTACTTATAAGTTTCCATTTAATCCTCTGATATGTTAGCAATGTGTCAAGTGAGCTGAACTACAGTGAAGGATGTAGGATTTCAAGGACACTTATTTTGCTTGCCAACGAACATAACACATCTATTTGAATGCTTGTAGACACAGTTCAGAAGAAAGATAAGGCATTTGTTATGTTCCTCTGCCATAATAAACACTATTTTGCATCATTCCAGAGTGTAACTGATTCTAATATGTTAATTAATTGTAATCAAGTAAAACAACTTTCACTGTTAGAAAACTTATTTTTAATATACAACTAATACTATATGTACCACTTAACTCTCTTTGCTTTAATTTTCCAAGTATTTTATAAAAGTATCTAAGTTGGAATAAAAATTTGGACACTAACAAAAAGTTAATAGGAAATGTGCAGAATAATGGCATTTATTTGAAATAAATGTTG
This sequence comes from Balaenoptera acutorostrata, assembly GCF_949987535.1. NCBI lineage: Eukaryota > Metazoa > Chordata > Mammalia > Artiodactyla > Balaenopteridae > Balaenoptera > Balaenoptera acutorostrata. The sequence goes on from NC_080081.1 coordinate 20,632,412, forward strand.
TATGAAATGAATCATATGAATTGCTTTAGTAATGAAACAGTGTGAAGAAATAAATAATAATCATATAGCAAGTAAGATTATGATAATAGTCAAACGATGACTGAACATCCTCTTCAAAATACCTATAATCTTTTACTGATATTTGCTTGTTGAGGGTGTAAGAGTGGTAAATGCACGGACATGGATAAGTGTTTAAGACAAATTAATTTAAATATATTAACACCAAAAAAGTTCATTTGTAAATGAATTTATCCCATTCAAGTGCAAATGCATATCATGTTGATTATTATTTCCACACTCTGGAGCAAGAGGCAGTTTTAGGTATGCATATACGGACTGAAATAAAAGAGAGGCATTTTTAGCTATTATTTTTCTTCCATGACTTATGAATAATCAATAGGAAACCAACAATCTGAGTTTGGTCAATATGAACTTTTATTTTGAAGTATACTGGAGTATTCCAGATACTAATGCTACTTATAGCAGTAACTAATTTCAATCAGACCTTTTATGGAAGTGGTGATAAAAAAAGGAGTAGATAATTTAAAAAATCTCAGTGTGAAGTACTACTTTAAATAGAGCACTGCATAAACAGTAAAGTCAGGAGCTTTTCTGAGTCTAAAGGCAAAAGCAGCAAAATAGAACACCGTACACAGTGTAGTGTTTGTAACTGATATGACATACATACAAGGACCATATACATGGAGTTATATTTTAAAATCTTCTGCAAAGACTCTTTTGCCTCAAGTCATTAAGTGGAGATCTGTATCAATATATTCTTGCAAGGTGGAAGTAATTCTACCATAAGCACAAAGGAACAAATATACTTAAATAAATCCTCAGTACTATTGGAGCAGAAGGCTGTGTAAAGTATTGCCCTGGTTCAGTTGCAAAAGGAAAACATTTATCATAATATGTCATTGTGAAGCCTAGGTAAAATTGTGGCATGGTGTGAGAAGTTGTGTCAACCAAACTACAACCATTTTTATAATTTATATCTACGATCAAGATACCAATGTCTAGTAGTCCTCAAAAGTTCTGATTATTTCCTTTCCTCCAGTACACCTTGGTGAAAGGCTGCAGGTTCTTTGAGGAAGGCTAGGAGAAAGATTAACAGTACAAATTTATGGCAGAGTAGCAGGGTCCTTCCTCAAAAGGACCTCTAGGTCAGTAAACTGGCTCAAATCTGAGAGTTGAGTAAGGAATCTGGACTGTTCTTGTGATTCAGGGTGAGACTTTTGTTTATTTGACCTAGAAATTTTCCTTACACAGATCAAGTAAGAGTTTAATAGGCTTCTTATCTACTTCACCTCTAGGAACACCATTATCGGCTAGGTAATAGGTCTATGTGAGTCAGACTATTCTGCTCTTTGCTTTGACTCTGCTGTCATTAGTTAATGATGCCCACCTTGTCTTTAGCAGTTGAGTGCTGCCACTTGGCTCCTGTCACCCTGAGATGCAATTACTCCCATTGCATATCATTTTCCCAATTTGGTGACTCCAGTTCCCACTGTAAAGCCTGGACGACAGAGAAGAGAGAGATCTGAGCTCCTGAAGGATGATGGGGCTCCCCTCACAAACTTATTTCTCATAGTATTGGAGGAAGTTTATTTGTGTGTCTCTCCCAGTGTGGGTGAGTAAATCTTAAATGACAAATCCACTCTACCATTCCAATCTCCCTAAGCTCTGGAATCCCTCCCTCTACATTAAAGCAAGGCAGGTCTGGCATTTCCAACTCGCTAACTCTGAGCCACCTTTTGGTCCTGTTTCAGCCAACCAACCAAAAAACTGAGCCCTTTTTACCTCCCTGAGCTCCATCAATAACACAGAATCTTTGCTTAGTGAGCCCATCAATAAATTTGGCCTGACCCAGTTTTATATTCCTTCCATCATTATCCCACATCCTTAAAGCCATCTTCACACAAGCTCCCTGGATTTTTTTCTGTATAAATTAGGAAACTCAAGTAGTTCTTTTAGACCACAGAACACCTTCTGGATCACACTTTGTACCTCACCAACTTGAGTCTAGTTATAGGCCTAGAAGGAAAAAAGGGTGGTAGGGTGGGTGTTGAGGACATCAGCATTGTCTTACATGGCAACTGCCTCAAAGCTAGGGGCCATTATAGTTTCCTTAGTTAATGTAGGGTTAACCCCCTCAGAAGGGGTGGAGAGGCCACTTCCAGTAGAAGTCAAAGCTGCTTCCAGTGTCAAAAAAGACTTAGCAAAATTAGGGGGGCTCAATGTCACCAGCTTGATGAAGGTCTTCCCACGTGTACACATTCCACCTTTTAAGAACCCATTCCTTATAACAGACACCTTGAGAAGCTGCGAGTTCAACATGCATTGTATATCAGCCAGTTGTAGGATGAGTGTGATTTTCAGCCACCTCAGTCCTACAGCTACAAGAAATTAAGGGTCTCCTTCAGGGAATACACAGAAGCCTTCAGGACTTTTAATACAGCACTTAAATTGAGAATTTGAATCCCTGAGCTCATCCTTTTCTTGTTCAGTGACATTAGGAGCAACCTGACAATCTCATTACTTGTGTGTTTACCAAAATATTCCAAAGTATCACACACAATCACCCATTGCTTCTTATAAATGTTTGATTAAGAGTATCCAATAGTGATAGTTGGCCTATCTCTATTGCCACACCATAGGCTATCATCAGTTCTCTCTTTTCTACTGGAAACAGAGTCATTAGCATCTTAAAATCTATTCAGATTACAGAGCTAATTGCAGAAACCTTCTTACTCAGGGGAAGGTCAGCCTTTTTACTGTATTCAGGTCTTTAATTGATTGGAGTAAATGTTTATCTCATCCCAAAACACTTTCAGAGAAATACTCAGAATAATGTTTGATCAAATATCTGGGCATTCCACGGACCAGTCAAGTTGACATATAAAATTAACTATCACAGATAATATGTATTAGCAATTTCTACTAAATAATATGAGAAAACTATTCATATATGTGTGTGTGTATATATATATATATATGATTTCTACTGCTATGTAACAAACAAATACAGCTGCTTAGATCAACCTACATTAATTGTCTCGTAATCTCCTTGATCAGGAATCTATGCATCTCTAAGCTGGATGCCCTGCTGAGGGTATTTCAAGGTTGCAATCAAGGTGCTGACTGGGCTGAATTTTTGAGAGGCTCTGCGTAAGGTCAACTTCAAAGCTCATTCCAGTTGTTGGCAATCTACAGATTTAACACAATCCCTATCAAAATATCCATGACATTTTTCACAGAACTAAAATAATCCCCATTTATTTGGAACCACAAAAGACCCAGAATTGCAAAAGCAATACTGAGAAAAAAGAATACAGTTGGAGGTATAACCTTCCAGACTTCAGACTATACTACAAAGCCACAGTAACCAAAACAAGGTGGTATTGACACAAACACAGATACATAGATCAATGGAACAGGATACTGAGCCCAGAAACAAACCCACACACCTATGGTCAATTAATCTACAGCAAAGGAGGCAAGACTACACAATAGAGAAAAGACAGTCTCTTTAACAAGTGGTGCTGGGAAAGCTGGGCAGCCACATGTAAAACAATGAAAGACATAAATGTAAGACATGAAACCATAAAACTCCTAGAAGAGAACATAGGCGAAACACTCCTGACATAAATTGTAGCAGTAATTTCTTGGATCAGTCTCCCAAGGCAAAATAAATAAAATCAAAAATAAACAAATGGGACCCAGTCAAACTTAAAAGCTTTTGCACAGCAAAGGAAACCATCAACAAAATGAAAAGACAACTTACAGAATGGGAGAAAAAATTTGCAAATAATTCAATGGACAGGGGTAATATCCAAAATATAAAAACAGTTCATACAACTCAATATCCAAAAAAAAAAAAAAAACCCAATCAAAAAATGGGCAGAAAATTTAAATAGACATTTTTCCAAAGAAGATATATAGACAGCTAATAGACACATGAAAAGATGCTCAATATCACTAATTATTAGAGAACAGCATCCATCCACTTCTACAAATATATATTTCATGTTTACCATTTTTTGTTTTCATATTTTCTCCTATTTAACATAATGTTGAATTTTATTCACTTGCTTGACTTACTATTATCTGTCTCCTCCAGTAGAACAAAAGCATTAAGAATGCAGATTTTGTTTGTTTTGGTCACTGGTCTTTCCTAAAGATTGGGAACAGCTCAGAAGAGGTACTCAATAAATACTTCCTGTATTCAGTCTTTTGTCCTTTACTCTGTTAATATGGTAAATTACTTGATTAGCAAATTTAGCATTAAACCATGCTAGCACTCTTAGAACAAGCCCTACATATGATTTAGTTTTTAATATACATTTAGATTTTTATGCTAATATATTACTTTAAAAATATGGATATATAGACCTAAACAGGGATTTTTCCAAAGAAGACATACAGATGGCCAACAGGCACATGTAAAGATGTTCAACATCACTAATTATTAGAGAAATGCAAATCAAAATCACAATGAGGTATCACCTCACACCAGTCAGAATGGCTATCATCAAAAAATCTACAATTAATAAATGATGGAGAGGGTGTGGAGAAAAGGGAACCCTGGTAAACTACTGGTGGGGATATAAATTGGTGCAGCCACTATGGAAAGCAGTATGGAGGTTCCTTAAAAAAACTAAAAATAGAGCTACCATATGATCCAGCAATCCCACTCCTGGATATATATCCAGAAAAAAATGGAAAGTCTAATTCAAAAAGATACATGCACGCCAATGTTCATAGCAGCACTATTTACAACAGCCAAGACACAGAAACAACCCAAGTGCCCATGAACAGACGACTGGCTTAAGAAGATGTGATACATATATACAATGGAATATTGCTCAGCATAAAAACAGAATGAAATACTGCCATTTGCAGCAACATGGATGGAACTTGATAAATGTTGTGCTTAGTGAAATAAATCAGAAACCGGCAAATACTATATGATATCACTTATATATGAAATCTAAAAAATAATACAAGTGGATGTACACACAAAACAGAAACAGACTCACAGGCATAGAAAATAAACTCGTGGTTATCAGAGAGGAGAGGGAGTGGGGAAGGAACAAATTAGGATAATGGGATTAACAGATACAAACTACTATACATAAAATAGATAAGCAACAAGATTTACTGTACAGCACAAGGAATTATACCCAATATCTTGTAATAACCTATAATGGAATATAATCCACAAAAAACTCAATCACTGTGCTGTACACTTTAAACAAACACAATATTGTAAATCAACTATTCTTCAACAAGAAAAAAAGAATTTGACCTTTTTTTCTGGATATGACTGGTTGACCATTAGAGATTTAACTTTGATTACGGATTTTTAAATTTTTTTTTTAAATTCTAACTTATTATTAAAGTATAATCTACCTCTTAAAGGACTCATACATCATAGGGCACTGCTCAGTGAATTATTACAAAGTGAACACATTTCTGAAACCAGCCTTGGATTTAAAAACAAAAGTCTCATAACCAACATCCAGAAAGCCAACTCATTCCATTCCACCACCCAATCATTCTCTCCTCCCTCAAAGTAAACACAATCCTGATTTATTACATTGTAAATATGTTTTGCCTATTTGAAATTGTGAAAATGAAGTCATACCACATCTATTCTTTTATTTCTGGCTTCTTCCTCTCAACATTTGTTTTGCAATTACACCATGTTGTAACTGTAATTAATTTATTATCTACGCTTAAGAATATCCATTTGATGAATCATTTATTTATGTATTTCACTCTACACTTGAAACCATTTACCATTTGGGTGTATTAAAGACAATTTAACTACAAACATACTTATACATATCTCTTGTTGCATACATGAACTTGTTTTTGAGGGGTGAAAACAATTCCAAGACAAGGGTGGCAGCTTTTTTAGTATTCTTACCTTCCAGAATTAAATAGTCACATACTCAACTTTCAAGATTCACATCCATGAGAATAAGGTAGGTTGTACTGGCTGTGTGGGTCTGGATAGCAAGGTTCAGGCAACGAGGCAACCCACTTTGCCCAAGATCTTAAAAGGCAACATTTATTAGTAGATATTTTTATTTTTCTTTCAAACCCCTGTGACAGACACGGTAATCATGTGAATCAGGTTTGTGGATGTAGGGAAGTCAGACACAGAAAGTAACAGATGGAAAGCAACAATGATTCTACCCTTTATAAAACTTAATAAAAGGTATGTATGGTGAGCATTTTTTAATATTTCTTTAAAAATATACCATGTAGATATAGAAACAGGTAAACATTCAGGAAAACTTTTAGGATTAGGATATATTAAGGAAAATATTTTAATTCAAAAAATGGAGGGAGTTTGCTTAATTTTGGGGTACATCACAATCCCACCTCCCAAATATGCAACTAAATTACCTAAATTTTCACTTCCTATTGCTAACAATGAACATAATGCATGGAAGGTAATCTTGAAAATTTTAAGATACATTTTCCTTTTCCCATGAAATAAAATAGCATTTGATATAGTTCACTGATTTGTGTTTCAGAAACGAGTGCTATTTTAATTAAGTAATTATACATAATTGTAATTATACATAATTTGAATTATACTGTACATTATGTAATTATACATAATTTTAATTATACATTTGTCATAAAATCTAATAAGTTGGAGATAAAATATCTACTAGGTCAAATTCAATGTAATGAGTCTCATTTACAGATGGGTAAGGTTTATGAATTGAAGTTACCTAAGAGATTCCTTTCCCTAAGCTTATTGGTATCTCTGGTGTTGACAATCGGTATGGAAACCTATAGAATGTTGCTGCGGAATTGTGACTTCCAACATCCTTGACTTATACTAGAGCTGACCCTGACTAGGGTGGAAGCTTGCTTTTCTTCAGTCCTGAACCGATGATACAGCTATTAGAATACTACGGTGCAGATAAAGAGGTCAAAATTGATGCTACCCTCAGAACCATTAAAATGGTATATACTCTACATGGTGGGTTTTGACATCTAGATCATTTGGGCTGGCACTTTTAACTTGAAAATAAACTGAATATAAAGTTAAAGCTTTCCACAAGCAGTATTAACTTACACAATCAGCACTTTCTTAGAAATTCACCTCAGCACTGACTGACCTTAGCAATATGTTTGCAGTATTTGCACATGACTGAATCGTTCTTTTGCACTACTGCTAAATGAGGAATAACCACAAATCTCCTTTCAGTGGTAGGCAAGGTAAGCAAGCTTCTGCCTCTGCCTCTCTCTCCCTTCATCATGATGAGCGTATATATGTGTGTGCATACCTGCACATGCACTAGCTTATATGTATTTTATGTATATAGTATATGTGTGCATACACATGCATTATGGAGGAGAAGCCATTTTTCTTTTCTATGGATCTTTTTAAGATATCTACTAATCCATCCATCCATCCATCCAAAATTACAATCACCATCCATTGGTGATTGAAGTAGACGGCAGACACATAATCTTTCAATTAGAAAGAACAGAGAGGTGTCCTGCTGATAGTGTGTGCAGTGATAATTATTAAGACAACTCCTTCTTAATCAGGAAAGTCAAATTATGTATCTTCTGTTATCAACAGACTAACTCCTAATGGAAATATGCTGCCGGTAGAATGCATTCTATTTGGGAGTGTGGCAAGGTGCAGCAGAAAAAGAATGAGCTTTGGATCCATAAGGACATCTCTAACATTGAATAAGTTATATAATCAACTTGATGCATCTTTTCTTCATCCATTCATTAGGGCTGGTTATACTACTTTCCCTTGTAAAGCTTAAGTGAGAGTTTTAAGTCTCCTACTAGAATGTTTAGCACAAGGCAATTGCTCTGTGTTGATTTTCTTCCAGGTGTCTAGTCACCATATTCTGTTCAAACTGGGCCCACATGTTCTGTCACTGATTGAGCCATGCTTCTGGTTACCTTGCTGCACTATGAACACCTGGACCCTGCTCAGGACATCTACATGTATATGTACCCTTAGCAGCCATCAGCATCTGGTTGCATCTACTGTGTGTCAGGCAACTATGTGCTAAAGATTCACATAGGAAAAGTCATGCCTTGGATATGCTTCTATTTTAATGGAAAATTTAGTTCTAAGCCTAAACTGAGAGATCACTGCGACCATGATTATGTCTCATGCAGGGAAAAAAAGTAACACAAACGCAAGTCCTACATCACTGGAGATGTTACTTCCTTTTCCGAGATGACGGCTCCTGTTCCATAGGATCTCTGTGAAGCTGGAATGAAGCCCACAGAGTAATGCCTCACACAGAGTACACTCTAAATGGTTTGAACAAGGAAAGGATTTTTATTTTAAATCCCAGATTAAGGCTCTGTCAAAAAACTTAAGTAAAATTAATAAAATAGCATCTTTGAAACAGGCACTAAACCAGATAATCTGATCTAACTTGCCTCTTTTCTGAGCCTCTAAAGTCTTTTTGACTTTTGCCCACCAGCACTGTTATGTGCATAATTTATAAAATAGGAGGGTATGAGATCTCAGGGTTGCCTCTTCTTGTGTAATTTTATATACTGGCTAGCATGCTTTCAATACACACAATAATGTTATGTCACGGAGTGTACACAGTGCCTGTTCTATATTAACTGCCTAATAAATATCAGCTGTGGATAATGTTCAAGTAGTAGGATGAGATATTGGAAATTAATTATGGTTGTAGTGTATTGTTCTACACTGACTGCAATCTGAATCCAAGAAGAAGCTTTATCCTCTTCCTTTTATCTGAGTTTCTTAAAATTCAGTCCACAATCTCTGCTTTCTCTCTACACTTGGATGACTGTCTTTATCACATTCTTGGCTTCAAGGAAGCAAATTCAAAGCCTGTCTCATTCACACTGTGTTGCTAGTGGTCTCTATAAGAATCACTAATGTATTAATTAATCCATATATTTTAGACCCATTTCCTAGGTTCCACTCCCAAAATTCCACTGCCTGCTAGGATATTTTCCCTTGGATATCCCATAGGCATCCTGAACTCATTTTGTCCAAAATATAAGTCATCAGTTTCTTCACTTGAACCTAATATGTTTCCCATCTTATTTAATAACACTGTCACTCATCCTGTTGCTCAAGGCAATTTCTTGGGAATCATTCTATGTATTTCTCTCTTCTTCTCTAACGTAAGTCTCCTGTCTCTTGATTCTCTCCAATTCAGCTGAGACTGTCTTGTGACCATACTATCTCTAGTGCAAATTATGATAATGACATGCTGCTGGTCTTCAGCCCTCCAGTCTGTTCACCGTCCTGTCAATGCCCTACAGTTTTGTCAAGGCCTTTTTATGAAACACAAATCTGATTCTGTCACTGCCCTACTTATTTGCTTCTTTCCCCATTCCCTACAGGCTAAAAATTAATTTCCAGAAAAGCCTGTAAGTGCTCCATAATTCAGTGGTAGTCTACATGTTTTGTCTTATACCAGTAACAACAACAGCAAAAGAAAAGTGCTTCAGGCACTTTTTCTAAACTGGGTAAGTTATGCTGAATGAGACATATCACATCACACCTTCCACTCTTTACTCAGGTTTTTCTTTCAGCCTGTAATGATCTCTTCTTTTTTTGGTGCCTGTTCCTCTTTTAAAAATCTGATTCAGGGCCTCTTACCTTGTGAATCTTTCCTAAATGGCTGAGGCAGTGCTTGTAGTTCTGTTATATGGTCTCTCATAAACATAGAACATAATTATAAAGTGGAAAATAACATATATTGTAACTGCATATGAGGCTTTCATCGCATCTTTTCTGTGAATACTTGGAAAGTAGAGATGTAGTCTTTGCTTGACATAGTATTTGATGCTTGGCATACAGCCTAGATTTGAGAAATGTTGTCTCCATGTATTAATGTTTATCTAACGTGAAAATTAAGACTACAGAATAGCTTTTCAAAGTCAAACTGGGCATTAGTTAACAAGGCCACCCATGGATGATGTAATTCATTAGAGAATTCACCATATTTGGCTTTGCTAATTTACTATTTGATTAGTGCCCTGACACAGTGAAGTTTTGTGCTAACCTGAAAATTTCTGCTCCATAGAAAAGATAACTCCGATAGTTATATGTCTTATAGGTCATTAACCAGTTCTGTTTTGAATGCAGAAACTTTGAGAAGTGAACCTCAGGCAGTAACAGAATGATTCAGATCACAGACCGGATGCATACCTTGGGACAAAGTAACAATTCTGGTGCTATTACAAATTCTCATGGTCAAGTAGCCAAATCATATTTATTTCCTGTTGTTTTCAAGATAATTGTTGGTTATCTGAACTATAAAATACATCAATATCAAAGTATAAAACAGCCCCCCAGGGAATAAATGCCTCAGTTCTGGAAGGTAAGTCTATTCAATTCTACCCTTGGATAATGTCACAAATTAGTGAGATTTCTGCCAGTATGATGATAAATAAGAATATTTTCATTATAAAATTATAGTATTTCTATCTATACTCCTGTCTCCCTTCCTAGAATGTTTTATTCCCTACATAACATGAAACCCAATGCTTCTTATAATTAGAATGGAGTTCTTCAACATTTGTTTTCTGCAAATGGCCCTATCAACATAAATAATAAAGTTTTGGGGAAAATCTATTCACGAGAAAATTTATAACGGTTAAAACTTATTTCATAATTTGTTGTATAATATCCAGATTTGAATACTGTTTTAAATCTAGGTAGCAAAAACAGAATTCATCTGATGACAAAGTTTGGGCTGCAAGGAGTAATTAACAAATAACGATGCATAACAATCAGACTTAATAATAAATGTTCTTGTTTAGAGTCTCCACAGTGTATTTCTACCTATCTCTATCAATCTGACTATTCATATTATCATGCTTATTCTGGCTAATATTTAATAAATGTTTTCAAGCAACACATCCTAAGAATAATACTGATGTCGCTATTCCTGTTTTGCAAAGATACAATTGAGACATGGAGTCATCATTTAAAAATGTAATGCTATGTATAAACAAGCAATAAACTATATTTCAAGCAAAATGTTAATTTTCTTTAAACTTTTAATAACCTCTATTAACTTTATGTTTGCAAAATACACAAATAAACAACAGGAATTGTTTATCTAAATTTTTTTAATTGATAGATTTCTTATGTAGTTTACAATATTCTCAAAATTAACACTGAGATTTCACACCCAAAACTTTTTCAGAAAATCTCTAGACTTCTTGTTAGAAGTTACGAGAAGGAAACCAATTCATAGCTGTTACAGAACAACCAGGCATAGACGGTAAATGGATCAATGAGGTGTCACAGCCACCCAGATCACATCCTGTCAAAAGGTCCTCACAAACTAGTCATAAAAGACAACCTCTGTCAGCTGTAGTCACAGAGTTGTTATACACTTTTAATAGAGCAATTCTGAGATCATGATGTGCACAGAATCCTACTTGAAATGGCTCAAATGAGTTCACCTAAGACAAGGCTGCAACTGAATTATGAAAAGTTTTCCACATACAATGAGTTTTAGGCTCCAGGTATCTTTAAATGTCACTGTTCCAATTTTGTTTTTATTTCTAATGAAGCTCTTCTCCTCCGAAAATTATAGGTAAGAATGACAAAGAACATTTTAGAAGGAACAACAATAAATTCAGCTATTCTGTACTTAATTCTCCCATTCTTACATTCCTTTTCTAACTTTAAGATTTCAATTTATTTGCCCAAAATATAAATTGATTTAACTAATTTAAATCTTTAATATAATAAAAGTTGCTCCTTCCTGGCTGGCTAAAAACTCTTAGATTTAAAGATGATAACCTATTAGCATATTTTAAAAATAAATTCTATAATATCTCAAGGTTAAGACATCTGATAGGTAGTGACAGCTTTCATTAGTAAAGTAAGGGTTGCTGAAATTAATTCAGAATACATTTGCTGGGAAGGGAAATCCAATAGGAGGAACATAATTTGGAAATCATTCAAATTAGAAAATATTGAAGAAAATACAGTAAAACTTGGATTAGTAATTAATAAAATTTAAAGAAACTAGAGCTAAACAGAATACAACATTTATTTGGGAATAGAAGTAGATGATAAAAACGCTAAAGGTAAAGTACAAATTTGAATGATCTAAACGGCACATATTCATGTTATACCTCCATGTGCTACCCTAGATACAGTTCTGCCTGTAAGCACTTCTTTGAGGTATGGACATGCAATGTCACCACAAATTTCATATTGTTCTCTTTGTTGATAGAACTGAGAGAATTTTCAAATTCTTTATAATTATATCTCTAAGGACATTAAAAAAATCACTTGTAAAGGTACCAGTGATACTTAATATTGACAGTTAATAACTGATAGAAATAAAGGCCTGTATTTAAATGAGAGAGGGAGAAAACTGGTGATAGAGAGGATTTGTGTATTTCCTTCCATGACTTTCAGGTGTTCAACTCATCTTTGCTTTAAGGGCTTCTATTCCAGATAGTAGTTATATATGTATATATATTTAATCTAAATAAACAGTCCCCTATTCAATTCACAAATAACTGTGTGGCTAAAAATGAGACAGATGAAGACATATTCCCTATATACTATATAACTTCTAAATAGCTGAAGTTATTCTCTACGTCTAGATTCACCTAAAGTCTGTGAGAGTTGGTTGGCAAGAGCAATCTCAGATGGAGCAGTAATCATTTTAGTCCACATATACACTGATACTATCCTACCTTCTAGCTCATCCCACCCCTTAAGTGTAGCTATATTTGTGATCATATATGTAAGTTCCTGGAAAAAAAAAATAAGGAGGGAGAAAGAGTCCTTCTACATCTTTATAATACTGACAACACCTGAATAAACAACTATTTTCCCTACATGGCTACAAAACAAGTTTAAGCGTTTTTTTCCTTTATTATCAATATTATCACACTGTGTGAAGGCACAGTGCATTGACTTTTGGAGAAGGTAATGCTATTTATAGATATAGACAGACTCAGAAATTCTGATGTTTATAATGCAACTGTAAATGAAAGGTAATAGCCAACGCACGGAATAGTTGTACTTCTAAATGCAGAGTATAATCAATATCTTTAAGAAAGGAGGAATGAACAAGTATTTTATAAATTTTCCCTTCTGGCACTGGAAAACTAGTGGTCACTTTTCCTCATGAATGCATGTTAAAACACCTAGTAAATTGCCTGGCATGTGTTAATTGCTCAATAATGGCTAGGAAAACCTCTATCTGAATCAGCTTGTTCTGCAAGAATTTCTGGCAAGGTATCACAAAAAGGTATCCATCTGCCTGTTCCAATAGCTATCTGCAAATTGTGATATACAAGATATTTAACAATAGATAATAAGCAGGAACAGACAAATAATGTTGTCCACTGTTGCCCAGACACTGAAATAGGCTCTTGGACATCTTCTGTAGTACCAAGTGGTAGCAAGGACTTCTGAGGGACTTCAGTGGTGAGCATACTGATGAGATGAGAGCACTGTGGGAGATGGAGCAATATAATTTTCCAACCTGCTTGGGAATGAGTTTCAGTAATTTAACAATTGGCATGGCTATATTGGTTCATAGTGACTTAACGAGATCCCTAGTATGAGACCATCCTTTCTTTATCTATCTCTAAATCTAGATCTAGTTAATTTTTAAAACACACTAATTTCATCTTTCTTAACTAAAAAGTATAATATTTATATCTAGAAAAGCTTCAGCTAAAATATACTTTGCAGGGCTTCCCTGGTGGCGCAGTGGTTGAGAATCTGCCTGCCAATGCAGGGGACACGGGTTCGAGCCGTGGTCTGGGAAGATCCCACATGCCGCAGAGCAGGTAGGCCCGTGAGCCACAGTTACTGAGCCTGCGCATCTGGAGCCTGTGCTCCGCAACAAGAGAGGCCGCGACAGTGAGAGGTCCGCGCACCGCGATGAAGAGTAGCCCCCACTTGCCACAATTAGAGAAAGCCCTCACACAGAAACGAAGACCCAACACACCTATAAATAAATAAATTAATTAATTAATTAAAAAAAATAAAAATAAAAACATAAAATAAAATATACTTTGCAGTCACAACCTGAGTTCTATCAGTCATCTGTTATCTCAGTAACTGCCTAACCTTAGGCAAGTCACTTAATCTTACTATACTTAAATGTTATTACCTGAATTACAGGTATAAAATAATATCTCCTATATATTATGAGATTGAAAAGACATTATGATTATATAAAATATGATTAAATAATAAAACTTTACATTGTATTATAAAGCAAAATGGTCATATATTAGCTAAAATTTATTCATTGCATACTACACGTGAGATACTGGTCTCTTCCCCAAACTCTCTGAAATAATACTACTTCTTAATTGCTATTTAATTGCCATTTAATAAAAAAAGAAAAAAGTGAATACATTTCTCAAGATTGCACAGCTAATAAGTTGCAGGGCACTTACTCAATTTTCCTATCTCCTTTTTATGTAAATATTCAATATGTATACATAAGATACTTCATATAAACAGAGAATACACTGACAAAATTGTATTTAAAGAAACTGTTATTCTGATTGGAAAATAAATATATTTGTTTTGTTGACTATGTTCAATACCAATAACTGATAGATAGAAAACCAGCAACTATATAGAAGATTTGAACAACTCTACCAACCAACTTAACCTAATAGACACTTAGAGAAAACTTCACACAAAAGTAAATGAATACACGAAGTTTCCAAGTGCACACAATATATTTCTGAAGATTAGACACAGTTTGGTGCCATAATACAAGTTTCAATATAATTAAAAGATTCATGTCATACTAAGTATGTTCTTTGGCCACAATGAAAGTAAAATAAAATTCAGTAACAAAGATAAATTTATGTGGAAACTAAATAACATTAGTTAATAACTAGTTAAATAACATTCTAAATAGCTCAGCGGTCACAGAAAAAATCAAAAGGGAATTATAAATGTTTTTATACTTACTAAAAAGGAAAATGCAACATATTAATATTAAAGGACTAATGAGAAAAATGTGTACAGTCATAAAGATTTTAACACTCCTCTCTCAGCAAGTAAAAGTACAACTAGTCGAAGCATGAGAAAAACAGAGAGGATGTGAGCAACACTACCAGCAGTCTTGGCCTAAGTGATCTATGTAAGACACCATAAACAACAAAGGCAGAATATTCTTATAAGGTGCACAGGGTACACCCACCAAGATAAACAACATGCTGGGCCATAAAAAAAAAAAAAAAAAAAAAAAAGACTTGGAAAATGTGAAATATTTGCTATTATACATAGTGTGATATCTAATACAAAAGTGGTAAATCAATAATAATAAGGGATCTAGTAAAATTTCAAATATTTGGAAACTATTCCTCATGCACTGAAATAATGCACGGGTTCAATAAGCAATCACAAGGGAGTAATTTATCCATCAGCATGTCCACTGGTTATGAAAATGTTTTTTCTTCTTTTGTGACAGAGAAGTGTACAACTATGGTATACTCCTTTAACTTTATGTGATCATCCCTTAATTATCTCTAATTTTAATACCATTTATCTCTTACTCTAAAGAGAATTAAAATATTTCAAACAAAATAATATTAAAACACAAGAGAAAAATTTAGAAAGGTAGCTAAAGAAGCATTTAGAGGAAAATTTATAGCTTTAAATATTTATATTAAAAAAGTACAATTTATTATCTTATAATCCTGTATGATAGAGATCCAGAGCCATAAGCTTCCACTATAAAAAAAATAGGAAAAAATAGTAAACTAATTATAAGGAAGTAAAAGTAAAGATAAGGTTATAAATTAATGAAACAGAAAATAAATGAGAGAAAAAATTAACAAAACCAAACTGGGTCTTTGAAAGTTTAACAAAATTGATATGCACTGAACATAAAGAAGGAAAAATGGGGGAGAGAGAGAATAAAATACAAATTATCATAATGGCCAAATCTGCAAATAACACTAATGTCCTTCAACAGGTGAACAGGTAAACAACACACAGTGTATTTATACAATGATGAGACACTAGTCAATAGTAAAAGGAAGGGACTGTTGACACATGCAAGCACCAGATGATTCTCAAGGGCATTAGGTACAGTGATAAGACTCAGTCTCAAAAGATTAAATGCTCTATGATTCCATTTATGTAACATTACTGAAATGAGAAAATTATAGAGGAGAACAAAATAGTGGATGATGATGGGGAAGATGAGAATATAAAGGAGTACGGCATGAGAGATTTATTTACGGTGATAGAATAATTCTGTATCTTGATTTTGCTGATGGTTACACCGGTCGATTCATGGGACAGAACTTCACAGAACTATGCACACACTTATATAAATGCATGTAAAGAAATGATGAAAACTAAGTAAGGTATGTTGTCTAGTTAAATATAGAAAAGAAAGTTGTAGGAAGTTCATGGAAAGGAAATTTTATTTGTCACGGTCATAGCTAGCTGAAATTTATTTATAAGCGTTTTTAAAAAATATCTTCAGTTTTAAATATAATAATGCAAAACTAAAATTTGGTTTTCTGTTAAATTGTTTTTCTTATATTATTAGTCTGCTCTTAATAAGAGGTTGCAAAACAGTTTTCTCTACCCCTGATTAATCTTCTTAGGAAGCAAAGATTCTGTGTTTTAATAAGAATAAATTTTCTGTGTTTTATGTTGACTTTTTTCATGCCACTAATTACTTAAGCAAACAAAATATGCTGGCTTTTGAAAGAACTAAGGTTCTTTAAGATCATGTTATCTTCTGTGTTTACTTTTAAATTATTTTACCAGCACTTGTTCAAATAGGTAGCCAAGATGGTGTTTCTCACTAATTCATGATCCTATTTACTCAAATGCTGAAACCTCCTGACAACTTTTGATATTTTGCCTTCCCCAAATCAAACCCTAAATGATATCTTTTGCACTTTGAGAGTTCCCAGGGACTCCTGAGAATATCACAAAGTACGTGTTCTTTCACCTTGTAAAAACAGAGATGCTAGAAATAAGTAGGTTTATTTGATATGAATTGTAGGGAAAGTGTTGTCAAATCAGAAGAGGATATTACCGTTTCCTGGCTAAATCTGGATTTCTAAAATGTTATTAATATAAATACTGCAGAAATCATATGAGGTTTCTAGAGATTTTTCACCGCACTGCCTGTCTATGACTGCTTCTATTTATCAGAGTCCTGGTACTACTATGCCTGATATTAGACAAGAGTTTAGTGTGATCAGTCATAATTTCAGTTGCTTTTGAAATATTAATTCGGTCACAATTTTGCTAATTACATTGAATCCTATATATTCTAGTTGTTTTCAATCAGGGATTTCACATCACTTACTTACGAAGTTTTATTAACATACAGATGTCTAGGACTGTCTCCAGACTTTGATGTTTCAGTCTGTCTCCAGACTTAGTGCATCTTTTTACTTGATAATCTTGATATATTCTTGAAATAATCTTGATAATATTGATATATTCTTGGTATATGCTTGGTATATTCATGATACATTATGTCCCTGGATTATTATACATCAGATTTTTTCCCTGTAACGATATTACGTTCAACTATTTTCATAAGTTAGATTCTGTTCTTTGAAAATAGATATTCATTATGTTTAGAGATATTTTGTCCAAATCTTGTTTTGATTGACTGTAGCTTGTTTTGTGTGTCACAGAAACAAGAAAAAATTCTTATCAATTACATTATTCCTGTAATGAATTCTCATTAGATCTGTCACTTTTGAAAGTTATCATCAGTAAGCCAACCACAGTGATTTTAGATTTTTAGATCTTTTTGTCATCTACAGACAGTTGTTTGTTTTACTTTGATGCTTCCCTGAAAGTACCTCCAAATCAACTACAGTAGAGAGCTTTGCTTTAACAAAACTGACTATCTCAGAGACTGTTAGAAAATGACTGTGCTGGTCAGGTACTCTTCAGCACAGAACTTCTGATGGCATTTAATAAATAAGTTTAAGACAACACTGCAGATTAACTCAGGATTTCCAGAATTCTAGTGGAGAAGCAGATGTGTTCATGAGATTGCTAAACCAAGATCAAACAGAATAAGAATTAAGTACATAGTACTGAATGAACTAATAAAAGATGACTACAAATATTGTTTGGAATATTGCTGATGTTTTAATATTCTATTTTCTGGTTATATGGAAACACTTTCTCTTTTCTCTTAAGCTATCTATAGTTTAAGCTATCAAAACACTGAGCAGATTATGCTTTTATAAACAGAAATGAAATATTTATCTTTTTCTCCCTCTCAAACCACCCAGAATTTGGAAACTTTATTGAGTATTCTTGTCTTCACGGCAATACAGTTATTTGTATAGGTTCAATAAGTGTTTGTCTAAGTTGTTAACAGAACATAATTGGAAATATTTGTTTTAAAAATTTTAATTGTTCCAGTTTTTTTCAATATCAGCTCCAACCCTACAAACTAACATTTCCCAATTTAGTCCCAAGAGTTAAAATCTGAATGCCCAGATCCGTATAAAAACTCTACGTTGACTCATACCTGGTTTCCTCCTCAGGATCTAAAGAAATGATGTCAGTGAAAGTCAACTAACTCATATATTTGACCAAGCACTTATCACTAAGCAGACCAAGCATGGACTGGATTTCTCCCTGAATAAGTCAAAGTCTGGACTACTAAGTATGTCTAGTGAAAAGCTTGGGTCATGCATTCCTCTATACAAAAGATAATCAATATTGTGGACACCATCACAAAGAGCAATGACACCCTTATTTTAAAAAATTAATGAGCAGTGTGGCATAATACAAATATTTTCATCCATTAACCTCTTGGAATCTGCTGGAATGAAGGGTCTCAGGATTTAACTCCTGGTTCTTTAACCTAACTTACAGGTGAATACTTCCCTTTTTCCTTTCAGGTATTCCTCTTTTCAGAGGCCTGATCTCCAAGGCTATAAATCAACTGATGTTTCCCATCATACCTCAATAGAGTTCAGTTGATTTTGCAGTCTTCAAGAGACTATTTCTTAGACCCAGATTCACCCTGTTCAGGAGGTTTATGACTGTTCCTGAGTTTTTCAGTGATGAATAATACTCAATCGTCATGAACAAAAACAATGGCTGTTTTGAACTCTGAGATAACATACCAAAACTTCTGAGATACAGCTAAAGCAGTGCTTATAGGAAACTTAACAACTGTAAATGAATATTATTAAAAAATAAATCAATAATCTAACATTTTTCCTTAAATGAAAAATAAGCACAAACTAAACACAAAACAAGTAGAAGGAAGAAAATAATAAAGATTAGAGTGGTGACAGTGCTGCCTTTTACCTGAGCTGTAAGTCCATGTTGTTGCAAATGGCAAAATTTTACCTTTTTTATGGCTGAGTAGTATTCTACACATACACACATCTTCTTTATCCTTTCATCTGTTGATGGACAGTTAAGTTGCTTCCATACCTTGGCCATTATAAATAATGCTGCTATGAACATTGGGATGTTTATGCCTTTTTGAATTAGTGTTTTGGTTTCTTTTGGATATATACCCAGGAGTGGCACTGCTGAGTCATATGGTAGTTCTTATTTTTAGTTTTTTGAAAACTCTCCATACTGTTTTCCACAGTGGCTGCAACAATTTACATTCCCACAGTGTACACACGTTCACTGTTCTCCACATCCTCACCAACATGTTATTTGTGTTTTTTGATGACAGCCATTCTGACAGGTGTGAGGTGACATCTCATCATGGTTTTGATTTTCATTCCCCTAATGACTAGCGATGCTGAGTATCTTTTCACAAGCCTGTTGGCCATCTGCATGTCCTCTTTAGAAAAATGTCTATTTGGATCTTCTGCCTAATTTTTAACCAGGTTTTTTTTCTTTTTTGATGTTGACTTATATGAGCTGTTTATATATTTTGGATATTAAAGCCATATCAGTCATATCATTTGCAAATATTTTCTCCCATTCTGTAGGTTGTCTTTTCATTTTGTTGATGATTTCCTTTGCTGTGCAAAAGCTTTTAAGTTTAATTAGGTCACATTTGTTTATTTTTCCTTTTATTTCCTTTGCTTGAGGAGACAGTTCCGAAAAATATTGCTACGATTTAGTCAGAGTGTACTGCCTATGTTTATAGTTTCTGGTCTTGCATTTAGGTCTTTAATCCATTTTGAGTTTACTTTTGTCTATGGTATTAGAGAATGTTCTAATTTCATTCTTTTATATGTAGCTCTCCAGTTTTCCCAGCACCACTTATTGAAGAGACTGTCTTTCCTCCACTGTATGTTCTCGCCTCCAAATGGGAAAGGAAGAAGTAAATCTATCACTGTGTGCAAAAGACATGATACTATATACATCGAAAATCTAAAGATGCCACCAGAAAACTACTAGAGCTCATCAATACATTTGGTAAAGTTACAGGATACAAAACTAATATACAGAAATCTGTTGCATTTCTGTACATTAGTAACAAACTATCAAAAGAAGAGAAATTAAGGAAACAATCCCATTTATCACTGCATCAAAAAGAATAAGTTACCTAGGAATAAACCTACCTAATGAGGTAAAAGATCTGTACTCAGAAAACTACAAGATGTTGATGAAAGAAACTGAAGACGACACAAACAGATGAAAAGATATACCATTTCTTGGATTGGAATAATATTGTTAAAATGAGTATAATAACCAAGATTCAGTTCAATCCCTATCAAGATACCAATGGCATTTGTCACAGAACTAGGACAAATAATTTTAAAATTCATATGGAAACACAAAAGACCTTCAATAGCCAAAACAATCCTGAGAAAGAAGAACAGAGCTGAAGGAGTCACACTCCGTGATGTTAGACTATACTATAAAGCCACAGTAATCAAAGCAGTATGGTACTGGCACAAAAACAGGCACATAGATCAATGAAACAGGAGACAGCCCAGAAATAAACCCATATACTTATGGTCAATTAATCTATGACAAAGGAAAATGTTTTTTTTAAAATTGTTTTATCTCTTCAGTATTTGTCCATTTAGGGAACTGCTCCTGTTATCTCTAGAAAGGTGACATGACACAGAAGAGGCTCACCCTTCCAGGAATTTGAATATTGAGCAAGCAATGTGTCTGAAGGGAACCTGAGTTGAGTTAGCCAAAGAAATACTTCCAAGCAACCTCCACAAGCTCCAACTACCTTAATAGCCCCAAAGCTATCTTATTTTGTAGTTTTCATATAATCTAACCTTCAAGACTCCTTCTATTGTGTGACCTGCCAAGTTTCTTCCCAATAATTTATTTTTGCTTATGTTAGATTTGGTTTTGAGTTAGAAAGTTATTGGAAAGCAAATAGGTTTTCTTGTTCTGTGCCTGAGTTTGATGGATTGTATTTTCATATGTTTTAGTTTGAATAGTATTTTCTGGTAGTTTTCTACTAAATAGCCCAAATCACTTAAAAATCCCCTTGCCTTAAAATAAGAGCACACTTGATTTTCTGTGGCTTTTACAAATTTGAGATCATAATTCTCCACAACATTTGAGAGATCGATTGGGAATTTTGAGTTGATATGTAGAATGTAACATGTTATAATTGTATACTTTTAAAATAATATAGTCTTTAAGTTATTGCCTTCAAGCAGAACATCGTATTTCCAGAATACATCACTGATGCTAAATGGGAGTTGCCTTTACTTTAGTTTTTGCTATCTCTTTAATAAAAAGGAGCAACAGGTAAGACTCGAAAATGAGCACTGGCTCAGGAAATTAGCTCTGTTTGCCACAAACCCTGTATCAGACAATCCACAACTGCGCCCCTCCTCCATTCCTTATATGCTAAGAGACTATGCTTTTGGTTGGTTTCTGTCTAATCTGAAGAGACTGTTTTCTTTGGCAGAATGCTGATGGCAGCATATTTCACAGATGACAATCAGTTAACAGTGAAAGAGTTAGAGTCAGACTAAGAACACAGAAGGGAGTATAGACACAGATTTGTGATTGTTTCAGAATGAGGCCTCCAAGTCATGTGGTTCAAACAGACTTTTATGAAATGAACAATGTTCTGTGTCCCAATATTTAGCTCAGCAAATTCCCACACCAAACTTAACTCTTTTCTACACTACTGCCACATTCCAAACCATTTACACAGTGCACAGAAATCTTTCTAGATTATAATTCTGATTCTCTTACTTCCTGATCAATACCCTTTTGAAAGCATCCATCTACCCTCTGAATTATGTCTAAACCTTTTTTTCATCATTTATGTATGATTTCCTGTCATATATCATCAATAATATTAAGTTTGCAACATTAGGAGAAACAGAAAATATGAAGCCTGAAACATATATTAGAAAAAACAGCCATTGAAGAGGTTCAAAAACAAAGACAGCATCAGTAACTAAGAAAGCTTCAGGAGGTAAAGTGTGTTCAGGGCAACGTAAAAAAGGAAACCAATAGGAAAAACCAATAAACAAACAGAGCCCTATTTAAGGGAATTAATTTTATATAGACATATGATATTGCATACACGTTTCATGATACAACAAATACCAGTCTCCTTTGGGAGATCTGTATTCAGAGATAAATGTTTTGAAATGCAGCTCTTAAATAAAGTTTTAAAGTAAGTACATTGGTATCGAACTCATGTTGTTGAAAATATGGGAAACCAAGAAAATGTAACATAGAGCTAATGCAATTTCTTTTTCCTGAAAATTTGTAATTCAGTACATATACTAAATAGATCAAACTCTTGTCTAGTGTTATGGTAATACAGAAGGCCAAAAAAATTCTCTTAAATACACTGTTTGTATCTGAAGCATAAAGTTGTTCAGAAAAAGTGAATAAATTTGGAATCTGACAGGATTTTTTAAAAAATAATCTCTTTACCACTCACTGGATATACAATTTTAGCAAATAATTTCACTTCTTATTTTCCAGTTTATGAAATTAAAGATAATAATAATTTAAGTTCATTAAATATTAGTCCCCCTTTTTTCCTATAAAGTAGAAAGAACATCTATATTTTGATATTTTACCTTTGTAGCTCATATAAATTATGAGTTGAACATAAATTTAAAGTTTTTCTACTAATTTTAACAAGATACATTTCATTAAATGCATTCATTTTATACCTTTTTTTTTTTTTTTTTAGAGATTCGGTATTAGCACTCACAAGTACACCTCTTCCTGGTAATCAATAGTTAGCAAATAAAAATCATAAATGGAAACTAGAGTTTTAGAAGAGACTGGGAAGTTAAGTAGATATGCAGGGTTTTGTCAGCCATGAAGAAGAGTTTGAACATTCTCCAGAAAGCAAGTGGCTCCTTTTATATGTGTATTAATCAGAAATACAAGAATTATAGTTTAGAAAGATTTCTCTATATGCAATGTAGAAAATAGACTGTACCATGATAATTCTGAGGCAAGAGGCAAATTTAGTGGATGTCGCAAAATCCTGCAAAGAATGACAACATCCAAAACTAAAAATGGAGAGAGATAAAAGGCATGGATACTAGTCTTGGTGACTGAATGGGAATGGAAAGTTGGGCAGAATAAAGAATTCTATGATGGTCCCAGAAAGCAAATTTTCAGGATGGCATTCTGAAATTATTTAGATCACCTGCCAGACAAACAGCTGGGATCATACTGCTGGAAACGACAGGTAAGACCTATGAATGTTCAACAGCTTTGTTGCTCAAAGTGTGGTTCATGGAAGAGCAGCACTGGCTTCGCCTGGAGGTTTATTAGGGTGTCAGAGTTGCAGGTCCTATCCTAGAACTACTGAATTTTACTGATAATTTTCACATGATGAGCTGACCTAGTGATGACTGGGAACAAAGGATAAAATTAGGGGTTGATCCTCTCACAGTCACTAGTCACTTGAGGGATTTATATTTCTTGTCTGCAACTTTAGGTTCTACAGATATAGAGATCCTGGTTTCTGGAAATTGCATAGAACACTTACACTACAGGACGCAGTGTGCAGTCTACTAAAATTAAAGCTCCCACTGCTAATGCTCATTTTGGGCTCTTGTAATAGTAGACATGTAGGTAAAGAAAGAAGTTACTTTCCAGCCAAGAGAAATGGTCTTATTATAAAGGAGTGTTTCTGCCTCAAAGCATGATTAGTGAAAGTTTTTTTTTTTTTTTTTTTTTGAAATTCAGTGGCTTCCATGAGTGTGTGCTTGAATGTGTAATTTCAGCAATGATGGCCTGACAAAACATTGTAATCAGGGGCTTTGATCCCCAGGGATAAAGACCTAGAGTACCCACTGAGCAAGCAATTTGGAGCAGCAGATGTGCTAAGAGTAAGAAACTTTAGAATGAGTGACAGAGGAAGATAATGGATACTGACTTTGGACTTGGGATCAACTGCATCAATCAACGTGGAACGTTGATTGACCCAATATACTTTCTTTTGTCTTTTTTTAAAGTTACAAATACTCACTACCTTAGAGAACCAGTGATGGTACAGTGTAAACATTATGTGGTATACATGACTGGATCTGGGTAATATGAAGATGGACTGTAGCAGATTCTGAGTCTGACACATCCAAATTCCATCAACCCTTTCCATTTCCATATATGCCAGCCCAACATCCAGCACTTATGTATCTTTGCCTGAAGATTTTCTCAACACTGTAATTCTTTCTGCTAAAAGTACTGGGGAATTAACATTGGAAGTTCCCCACAAGGCAATGGATAAATACACCTACTCTCTTGCAGCTCTGTTAATACAACCAAATCACAAATTCTACCCTGACACTAAGAAATAGCCCACAAAATTTATCTCCAGTTGTTCATAATAGTAGCTTACCTGATAATGCACTCTTTTTGGGCCTCCTTTCCATCCTTTTCTCATTTCTACACTGTTTCTGAGATCCTCTAATCTGTAAACTACTAGCATCCAAATCATTGTCTCAGGTGACTCCAAACTAAGATGGATGCCATCAGCATATAGCTATACTGGATTCATGAACTTGGAAAAAACTGCTTATGGAGACTTGGTAAATCATAGAGGAACAAGAGATTCATAATAAGAAACAGCAAAAATTGAGGAAGAAGATGAAAAATGTCTGCAGTGATCCTAAGGAAAAACAGTCAGAAAAACAGGTGAAAAATTGTGAGAATTTGCTATCAACAAGCTAAAAGGCAGCAAGAAAGACAAGAAATGTCCACAGTGCCAACAATTTCAGAAATGTTAAATATTTTAATAACAAAAATTTGTCCATTCTTTTTAGCACGTTGATAGTATCTGTGGCATGCGGAGGCAGGGGTCAGATTCTAGCACATTTAAGAGGTCAGTGGGAGGGAGACAGAAGAGGTTAATTTGGGGGATGACAGAGAAGGACAGTGGGCAAGAAGAAAATTTGACAAAGGGATTGTAGAAGAGAGAAACTTTAAAGAGATGAAAATAGTGAAGATGGAAAACTAATGATTGAAAAAAATATAGAGGGAAACCAGGAGTATCAGGTCAAAGATTCTTGAGTGAAGGTGTAGTGTGACAAAGTAAGAAATACAAAAGGATAAGACTTTGGGGCAGAGAATGTAATGCTTGAAGCTAAACTAAAAAAGGAGAGGTTGGGAAACACATTTTTTTTTTCCCTTATAAAGACATACTTTTCAAATGGAAGCAATGTTTTCATGACCTGCAATCACAGAAATCTAAACTTAAACTCCCTTCAAGGTGCAGTAGACAAAATATAAGGTTCCCCTTCAAATACAGGAATTAGAGAAAAATAAACACTTAATGAGAAGATACATTTTTTTTTTTTTTTTTAAGGATTTTCTTATTTATTTATTTATTTATTTATTTATTTTTGGCTGTGTTGGGTCTTCGGTTCGTGCGAGGGCTTTCTCCAGTTGCGGCAAGCGGGGGCCACTCTTCATCGCGGTGCGGGGACCGCTCTTCATCGCGGTGCGCGGGCCTTTCTCTATCGCGGCTCCTCCCGTTGCGGGGCACAGGCTCCAGACGCGCAGGCTCAGCAATTGTGGCTCACGGGCCCAGCTGCTCCGTGGCACGTGGGATCTTCCCAGACCAGGGCTCGAACCCGTGTGCCCTGCATTAGCAGGCAGATTCTCAACCACTGCGCCACCAGGGAAGCCCGAGAAGATACATTTTTGACCTGAATTTCAGGTATTTACTATCAAAACAGCCTAGATTTATGAAGTAAATAAAAATGTTCCATTTAATTAAAGCTTGGTGAGCCACTGCCTGAGGGGATCCTTGATTAATTGGTATTTGCCAAAATTACTCTAAACAGGTCATGTTTGCATAGTGAGTCAGGTAATTCTTGTAGGATTTTGGTGCTAAGTAATACTATTTGATAATCTATATACTAAGTTTACCACATAACTGTTACTGCTTCATTTAACTTTTATTCTTGACTTCTTTTTACTTATTGACTTATTTATTTTTTAATTGCATACAAAAATGGATGATTCATCAATACTGATTTCAATGCATTATCATAAAGTGAGCATGTGTTTAACCACCACTCAAGAAAGAAACAGCACATTTCCAGGAACCCAGAAACCACCATCTTTCACCTTCTGATCAATATCCATTCCCTGTCCCCCGAAGGTAACTACTATTCTGACTTCTAACACTATAATTCATAACTGCCTGATTTTGTACTTTAAGTAGAACCATGTAGTATAGATAACTTTACATATGACTTCTTGTGTCCAACATGAAGTTTGAGACTAATGCATACTATTACATGTGGCTATACTGTATTACACTTAACTGAACTATAACATCCTTATAGTGTGACGCTAGTGTAATTAATCAATCCATTCTACTTCTGATGGCTGCTTGAACTTTACAGATTTTGTGCTAAAAACATCCTACCCCTTTGTGGTTAGAACTCTTCTTTTGCTATGTCATTATATTTAGATCTATATTCCATCTGGAACGAATTACAGATAATATTGCTTTGAACATTCTCGTACATGTCCCTTGCTGCACATGGAATTGCTGGGTAATAGAGTATACATAAACTCAACTCTAACAGGCAACATAACAATGTTTGAGAGTTTCAGTTACTCTCCATCCTACCTACACCTTGGTCTTTACAGTCATTTTTTAGCTATTTTGGTCTTAAATATTTTATCCAATTTAGACAGTCCCATTACCAAGAACCATCTCTTGGATTTAACATGTTATATCAGGTAAGCTAAAGGGAATCCAGACTCAATAATAAATGTAAATCATATTTAGTCACCAAAGTTGAGCACAGCTGGATACTCTAATATTTGGGCATTTTGAAATAGAAAGATCCTATGATTGGTCTAACATAACCCTTCTGTAAACATAAAAATACTAATAGTTGGAGTTAGCCAGATTAGAGTTAGAACTGAAGAATTCAGGCAAGTTATTTAACTTCTTCCAATCTTTTTTCTCACTTAGAAAGTAAGACTAACATGACTTACCTGATGATGTTGACTGAAAATTATATTAAAAAATGTAATGGAGTATAAGATCTTTGGACATTATACGTCATCAGTAAATCTCAGATTCTTTACCTCAGTATTTTGCAAATGTAGAAACAGGATCAGAGATTTAAGTTGACTAAATCTATATTATCAAAAATGTTTAACAGATGTTCTGGGGCTAAAAACAGGACCCTAATTCACTTCCCAGTATCCTCTGGAACTTTGTGATTTCAACTTCATTGCATACAAAATGACCAAGGATAAAAACTCTCCTACTTACTTTGACTACAGGAGTAAAGCATTGAGATATTAATTAGAACATCTAAGTATACATAACTTTACATTAAACTCCATTCTTAAATGTAAGGCACTTGAAAAAATTGATAAACTAAGGAATACTAGATAAACTAGAACTACTAAGATACATTTTTATATTTTATATTATTTTTTCTATTTATTCAAAAATGTTCATTAAATCTTTGATTATTTATAGTAGTCAAACTTCTACAGTTTTACATCTCAGGCCTAAGATTTCATTTACCACCTTTGAGATATCTATTTTTTATTTCTTCTTGCTGTTTATATGAGACACCTCTATCTACATGCCTGGATATATTTTCCTTCTAGCATGATACCATTCATTCTCCTGTATATATTTATTTAGGTATGTCTGACTTTATAACATTAGACAACAAAAGGACTTATAAGAAGATATAATTCAATGTCCAGTTTCTACAGAGAATTTTGAGAAAGCATTCTTACCCCTTCCTATAACTGTCTGCAATATTTCCAAGCCTCTAAACAATTTACCCAGGCACTGTAGGTCAGCCAAAGAGATGCTAACTTAAGTCGGATGAGCTGGCTTAATCTGAACCCTCGGGCATTGTCAGTAAGAGCAACTAACATCTCATTTGGACTATGAATGTTGAAGATGGACTCCACAAGACTATTCTAATGCCAGCACTGGTCCCTGTCATTTCAGCACCAACATAAAAAGAGAGTAAGTTCTTCTACAAAGAGAAAGATTTAATTTAGATCTAGGGTCCATCATTCAAAGAGCCATTTTTAAAAATCTCCTTGCAGCCCCTGTTACACATTTCAAAAAATTCTATTTTGCTGCAGTGCTTACAAAATACACAGCAAATCTGGTATCCATGTTCTTATGATTCTTTTCTTCCAATAAAGAAAAGCAACCTCTTGATGTTACTTTCTTATTGCAGTTAACCATGATTTTCTGTTCATCCTTGTTTCTCAATCCTAGAATTCCTAAGAGTTTTGTGTGTTTTACAAAAATCCTTGGTTAGGTAAACATTACCTTGACATGTGTTTTAAACAGAGCACTTGCAACTATTTTATCCTACAGAACACGTGACTGAAACAGCAAACACATTTTCTTCCTGGTTTCTTCACATGATAATGTAAAGGACTGAAACAACAATTAAAAAAAAAAAAAAGAGGCTGCTGTTAAGATGCTCAGGACATTTTTCCTCTGAAGGTCACAATAATAATACAAATTTAAGATAACGTGTATGCTTAATGAGAACGATTAACCAGTCAATTTGCTATACTCTCACATCTGACCTTCTATGGATGAAGTTATCACCTACTAACACTTTTACTAGCTTTTGATTTTTTTAATAATGCAGATTTTAATGTGACAGTAAGTCACACACCATGGCCTAATGATAGTATTAAAAGTCAAACCACTGCTTATAAAACAGTTTAAGTCTCTTTGCCCTTCATAAGCCACATTTCTGTAACTATATCATTTGGAGGTACGGAAGTATAAAGGTGTCCCCAAAGCCTTTCTCGGCAGGTAAGCATGTTTCTTGAAAACTCAACAGCACCAATTCCTTCTGTGCCGCTGGTTTAACTGGAGGTACACAAGTACAGAGGCAGATGGGGTCAGTCTTCATTGACTACGCTGGCTGTATTTTTTGTTTTTTCATCAAGGTGAGATCCCTGCTTTTGAGCTTCATCTTTTGCAGCCTCGCCAGAAAACACATTTGGTTCAGATATTTGCCAAAAAGAAACCATATTAAAGTCCTAATGTCAAGTCACTTAAAAATATCCCAACACTTCTTCAAGATAGTGAGCATTATGTACCCACAAGTCTTCATGAAAAGAGCTAAGGGATATGTTGGATGTATAACAGCAGATACATTTCAAATGTTTTCATGAATCAGAGCCGGCAAAATACATCGAAAAATCTTTTTAATTTACATGTCACTTAAAAACTGTGTAGCTGGGGCTTCCCTGGTGGCACAGTGGTTGAGAATCTGCCTGCCAATGCAGGGGACACGGGTTCGAACCCTGGTCTGGGAAGATCCCACATGCCACGGAGCAACTGGGCCCGTGAGCCACAATTACTGAGCCTGCGCGTCTGGAGCCCATGCTGCGCAACAAGAGAGGCCGCGATGGTGAGAGGCCCGTGCACCGCGATGAAGAGTGGTCCCCACTTGCCGCAACTAGAGAAAGCCCTTGCAGAGAAACGAAGACTCAACACAGCCAAAAATAAATAAATAAATAAATAAAAGAACGTGAATTTCTTTAAAAAAAAAAAAAAAACTGTGTAGCTTCCAGAGAGTATGTTTTATTATAGGTGGTATTTTAGCTTCAATTCAAACCTGATACTTCTAGCCTGAGAGACCTACACTTTGGTTTTCAGTTTTCATTCAGAGCTAAAATTGTCACCCACATTTAAGATGATGTTTCTCTTGTCAAGGTCCAAGATCAAAGATAATCCTCTAAAAAGGTATAACACCATCTTTTCCACAGTCATATTGCTCCAAACATCTCACATATTTAAGAAGAAATCAGATTATACTAATAAAAGTCTTGTCTCTACTTATCAAGCATATTTTTTGACTATTTTCTCTTTCTAAAATGCCATTACATTACATGTAAAGACTGTGTGCATGTTTGTAACATTTTTATGTATGTGAATCTTCTCAATGAATAAACACATGATCACTTTCATAAATTATTTTCCCCCAATCTCTCATTCTATATTTCTTCTTCAATTTATTTATTCAAAAGGGCCCTATAATACATATTAATAGAAAAATATAAACATAATTGGCAAGATGTGTATCTTTTTATCAGAAAGCAGATTCAGCATCATCAGCATAAATCCTACATGAATTACTTGACTCCTCTATACCATGTGACTTGTCTAGAGTAATTCTGCCAAATGCCAATTACTCAAGTATCCCCCAAGAAGCTGTACAGTTTTCTAGTCTGTTAACTATGCAGTACTTCTTCAGTCATTTATTTTCACAGCAATATTACAAATTAGGTACAGTGGATAAGTCTACCCGCAATTAACAGGTATAAAAGTTAAACCTTTGGAATGTTCATATGTATTTTTTAGAAGTCTGTATCTGTCAGGTTGTCCAGCTTCACAATATAGAAAAAAAATCCAAATAGCTGGGATTTAAATAAAAAAACAATTTGTGTTTCTGATATATACAATTCAGATACTGACAGTGAGGTTTGATGTGGCGACTATACGATGTTTTCAGTTCCTGGACTGTTTTACTTGCTACCACTCTTCAGACACAACTCTTTCCTTTATGGTTCAGTGTGGCAGCTGGAGTTCCAGTGGAGGAAGGAAATAACATATCTACATTTATACTTATTACTTATACTTATTATTTATACTTACTGAAAAAACTAGGTTTTTTAACTAGTGTTTAATTCATCACTAACATTAATTTAATGTAAAAATATAATCCAATTCAATAGCTGTTGAATTATTAACCCATAATAATGTAATAATCTGTGAAAACTAGTCCCCATATACTTAATGTGTTTACTCGTTAAATTGGACTAAGTTTTTTTTAATTTAAAATTTCAGATTATTGCTATAATTAAAATATACTTATGGTCATAAATTCAGTTGTTCATCTTAGAGACAAAATTAAGGTAATATTTCATACTTCTATAAAATCCATATTCCTTAGGCCAACATTAATATGTTGGGCATGAAGGGATATGAGAAAGTTAGTTAACTGCACTAATTAGCTATTCTAGTCACTCTATCTGAATATATAATGTATATTCATATACATCTCTTAGTATATGTGTCTAATTCAGCATGTACATATAATGGTAGCAATATAACAATATAAATATTCATTTTATGACACTGATGAAAATTTAGGGAATTAATAGACAACCTAAATTGTTTTTCAGAAAATAATTTTAATATTAATATTTAAGCCATTCAAAAATCCTTTACAGTTGTGTCTCTCTTTTCATATTTGTACATAGTTTCAACCTTTTTTAAATGTACAAGGCCAGCTCTATGATTTAAAAAACTATGAATGCCATGTTTTAGGATTTTGAAAATCTAAGCAGCAATATCATTTCTTTTTAAAGCTGGAGTTATAGAAGAGCTGGAAGTACAATGAATACTCTCAACCTGTGGATACTTAAAATTCAGGTTTATCTCATGGAACAGGAAAAAGTGGAATTTTCACCATGTGGTTAAAAATAATGAGTTAACAGGAGTATTTTTATTTGCAACATTTTAGCAGTTATTTGTTTTCCCCTTCAAAATAGATAAGCTCAAATTTCTTTCCATTTTATTCTTTGTGCCTAATAATTATTCACTTCTATCAGATTTTCCTGGCAAAGACTGTGTATCTTTTTTGTCATAATGAAATCAAGAACAAAACAATGACACTTTTACAAATGCACATTTCTGGTTTCTTTTTTACTTAACAGATGCTATTTTAGTGATTTACTGTCATTAGAATTTTACTACATACAAATTTAACTATTTTTCCATTTTTTTCTAGATTTTTAAAAGTGCATTTCTGATCTTAGCATCAGACATATTCTGATATATGATGATTTGACCAGAAAGTGACTTACATGGAAATATATAGTTACTATTAGATCATTGCTGGAAATTTTATTGGCTCTCCCATTAACATGAACATGAGATACATAACATCAAGATTAGTAGGCTTATTAGCAATAATGGAAATTATGCATGAGAATCAAATGGAGACTAGATTTTCTTAATTCTAAACATTATAACAGTGTGAGTATTTAAATTGACAACAAGTATTTCCAACAAATGTTTAAAATCGAAGGATGGACTATTAGGGCTTCAGGTAATTTCCCTTAATATATGCAGCAGCATCATACATCTTTCTTATTCTCAATTCCTGACCTCTACCATATAAATCATTTTTCCTGCTGGCAACAGAAGGTGCCAAGCGCTTCCCATTTAGCACACCAATTCTATACAACACAAATTGGCTTAATGCCTACTCATTTTTTCAAGGTCTAGTGCAAACGTTATTGCTTTCCTGAAGCTTTTCCAAAAGCCACCATTACCAGATAAATTTAGTTGTCAGTGAAACTTGAGATGATAAACATATGTGATATTCACACCTGTATCTGAAGACAGAAAAAAATATTATATATTTAATGCATAACCTATGGAATTATTTTATGGAGAAATTTCTGTATGTACAGGGTAGAATTTTTTTATCATGAGGGGCTTTCATTTGCAAAAGGCCCATTATAAGTTGAAATAAAACTCCTTCAGCATGTGCAGCTTTTAGACGTCTTTGAGCTCAAGAAAGACTCTCCTTCAGTACAGAATATGAATAAAATTGAACAGAAAAATATTAGATATTAGACAATAATGGAAGTATATACAGGTACATAGTATTCTGGCTAAACAGAGTACTACAGGTATAGGAGATACGGAAAAAATATATAAATCGCTGTCCTCTTTAAAAAATACAATTTCAAAAAGTAATCTCTTATTACCAAGTGAGAAAAACATCACTTAGTCATATGTTTCCCTATGGGAAGGAAAAAGCTGTCATAAATTCACAGAAAGTTTTCCATGCCAAAGGGAAAAGAAAAAATATCTTGCCAATTTTTTTTTTTAAGATTCAGCCTTCTTTTAAAAAAGAGAAAATTAAAAGTATTTAAGTGTATTATTTGAATAATATTCTTATCTAGAAATGTCTAGTTGATAAAAATTTATTCTAAGATTTATTTCTAATTATACTTTTTATTAATTTTTAAATGAGCATTCTTAAATAAGTTATGTAATTTACATAACAGTTTTTTTGGTCCAAAAATCTCCCTCTTCTTCAGAAATTATCATATAATGTTCAGGCTTTTTGTAACTTTCAACATATTAATTTAAATTAGCTTTCTTACATTGCCTTTGTGTTCCCAAAATTTCTCAGTTGCCCTTCCAAAGCAATGTCTTTTTGGCAGCCCCTCTCAGGAAAGGTTTGATTAACTTACGAATGGGCGTAATGCCATGTAAACAGATGGGGAGAGTGTAAACATATTATATCTGTCAATATAGTCACTGTGCTAGTATAATCCATGATTCCATTTAACTAACCATATTAATATACAGATGAAACCATACTCACCTAATACATAAACTCTAATGGTGAACAGGAACTTTTGGAAACTGCTGCAAATTTTTTAGGCAAGGCAATGTTCTATGCATTAAAGCAGCTTAATAAATTAGACAAGTACAAAAATCTGCACTCTACTAATACATTTGGAGAGTAGTGATGACTGCCTAAAGGCAGTCTAAATCCCCATGAATTGTTTTATTTCTTCTTTAATCAAGTATTACATGTCTCCTAATGTTTAGGCAGTTTGACATACATTTTTACATGTTATTTAGTAGGCACGAAATTCAATCCAGCAAATATAATTGCTATTTTTAAAAGATGCAGAACACAGGCAGAGATTACTCTCTTTCCTTTCTTTGTCATTATAATTATTAATTATGAAAAAATTTCTCTTAGGTCTGTGTAAAACTGACAATCAACCGCTAATAGAGAACTTGGAGTTTTTCACCCAAGAGTCAGTTTACGTACGTGTGTAGCTAAACCGTCTTTGGCTGTTGCTGATATTGTAGGATAAGATTCGCCACAACTGGGATTTGGGTTTCATCACAAATTGAGCAAGATGGACTTGGAAGAAATAAGATCAAGTACCTTATGTAGGAATATCTTTACCTCTGAGACTGATGATCTGCTATAAGTATTCAATTTGACCCGGAAGTAAATGTTTAGGCTACTGCTTCTCATTCACAGTGGAATCATTGGGCAATCTCCTCTTGACACCCAGATTATGTAAAGTTAAGACCAGAGTGAGATGCTACCTTTTCCCTTCCCAGTTAATGAAAGCGAACGCAAATCAGGGAAATGGATTTTCATGGTCAAACTCTTTTTCTGACTAAGTTCTGTAGCCAGTTCACTCCATGACTGTACTTGAATCCCTTAAATTTAACAACAAAAACCCCTACAGTATTCAATCAATGACTGTCTTCCTCTTTTTTAATTCCAATGTGTAATGGGCACAAAAAACGTTAAACAATAAGATCACTGAAATACAAGGAGACAGAGTTTAAACCAACCCCCTCCTACATAGTGAACAATTAGCAAGTTAGAAAGTAAATATTCAGAAAGTGAGGACTTGGAGTAATGAGGTGAGACATTTGAAACGCATCGAAAGATTAAAACTTTACTCTAGTTTCAGACTGACTATAGGGAGCTCTACAGTGCCCTATCCCCATCCAGGGCTTCACAAGAGGCACAAATCCAGACAGAAAAAAGAAATAGTATTTATATGAGGGGAAAAGGCCATTTAGCAATGTGTAGGTGGGAAAGTCTGGAATGTACACTGCGGACACTAGCTGTGTGAAGTGGCAAATGAAAATTGTTTGCCAGGTGGTAGTACAAGTACTGCTCAATTATTCCTCTCCTCCCTTCCTTCCCCCTTGCCATCCTCCCTCTCTTCCTCTTTTCAACAGCAATATCTAACTCAGCTTCAAGTTTCTCCCCCATCCAGGCAGTGCCTTGAAGTAACCATAAAGTCTAGATCCCCAAAGGGTCATATTTGGGTAGATCCCAAATCTTAGTATCTTTGAGATGAAAAGGTGCTAGTTAGTTATCCAGAGTAGAATGGGAAACAGTGACTTAAATCCCAATTATCCCTTACTGTTTTTAGTAAAAAGCCAAAAGATGTTTAATAGGTATAAACTGATTTCAGTTAACACTTAAACTATGTGTAAATGATGTTTCAAGGAAGGATATAACAGATGGCAGTAATTTGAAATCCCTAGGAAAAAAATAGGTTTAATAGAATGGTTCATTATCTTGTAACAAAAAAGTTTTAATAGAAAATCTAAGGATAAAATCTGTTTCTGTAATTGCCATCTTATTGTTGGCCAGTATTTGCTGAGAACCATTAGAGTACAGTTGTGAGAAGTCCCACTACAGATGCTATCATTTCACCTTAAGTCATATTTTAATCCAAACATTTAGTTTATACTGTAAATGATAAACAGATTTTTATTACATCGCAAATCTCAGCAAATACCACAACTATGCTGCTTAGTAATTAAGAAAATAATGCTGTGATTATTCCACTCGTTTGGGCAAAATGTTTTAAGTAATTTGGCTATTCAATAGTTTTGGCACCTCAGCAAATGTAACATCAGTTAATGAACTTGGCTAAAAGGAGTTTGTGCATAATAAATAAACTACTTACTAATTACCAGATTATTTCATGGAGTAGAGGGAAATGTTTTACCTTGTTTCTGGTAACATAAATTATTTTTACAGTTTAAATGACAACAATGGAGTGAACAGTGTCAGCAAGTGTATTGTTATATGATGGGTCCTTAACCTGCCATAAATCAGCTCTTATGTCAGAAAACCTAAAAGAGTAAGAGTTTACACTTAAATTATGTTTTATAATTATAATCATATAAAACATACTTTTTCTGTAATGTTTTATTTAAAAGCTGTTTTTCTAGTTATTTAGAGTGATAATAAAATAGATCCCCTTCTGTGTTCCTTATACTACTTTACTTCAGAGAAGTCAACTGTACTGTGAAGAAAGATGGCATTTCTTCAAACAGAGATCATTTAAGTAGGCAAAAGTTCTACTTTATTGTATAACATGCTTGCAGATAATAGGTATGTTTTTATTTTTATACTTGAGAAACTCTGGCATTACGCAAATCTGAAATGGATGATCTGTTTGTTATCTTAGTAACAAAGATTGCATGGCCAAGTATTTATATCTGTATCTATCTACATATGCATATTTCTGTGTATACACATATATAATAGATTATATGTGTATATATACATATATCTGTGCCTGTATCTAAGTCTTATCAATAAGGAATATCTACACCTATATGTATCTATATATCTATGCCTATAACATTATATATTACATATGATATAGAGTATTCAAAACATTAGATTACATAAACATTGCATCTTAATTGACGCTCGGCTTTTCACATTGATATACTGGACTAATAAGGCGCTACCATTACCATAAGTATGCACAGCTTATTTGAATTAGTCTTGTCACCTACTACCAACAATTCACTATAGAACTTGTCATCAGCTCTTACGTGGCTAATTCAAAACTACTTCCATCTTCTCTATTAAATCAATCCCACCAGTACCATTCTTCAATTTTATTGTGATGTGCTACTTTTGACTGCATTAATTACACTTACTACATCATTATTCCCCTTTCTTCATTTCTTTCCTTATTTAGATTCATTTCTATGCTGTTATTGTAAAAGTTTGCTTTAAAATATATTATATCTCCCTGTGCCTATTTTCATAACACACGTATGGGCAGGCTAGTTTGAGGTAACAAATGTTTAATACTAATACCAGTGCACTCTACGATTTGGCCCAAGGCCTGTTTTAGTAAATAAAATTTTATCAAACACAGACACGTTTATTTGTTTAAGTATTTTCTATGACTGTGTTTGCCAGTGGTAAGTACTCTCTTTTTCTGAAAAAAGGCTAGATAGTAAATAATTTAGGCTTTGCAGACTATAAGGGCTCTGTCACAACTACTCAACTGTGCAAATGTACAAAATATACATCAAAACACCTCAAACTCTATTCAAGTCACTTTCTTCTTTCTAGGGCAAGTTATCATCATTTACTTGAAATAATACAATAATTTTATCTGATTATATCCATTAGTAAACTATTCTTTCAAATTCTAGTGTCCACGATGTAGGCAGAGAAATAGTATTAGCTTGCAAAGATGGATGCAAACATAGTTATTTCCCCTTCCATTATATTCCCTTTCCCAAATATAATGGTTCTCCTTTTAGCAGCATGCTGAAGACCATATAATTGCTATCATAATGGGAAAAAAATGTTTAAACGCTGAAGAGTCAAGTTACTTCTTATCTTCAAACTCACCCCTTGCAGGTCCTCTACATTTCAGCCTCACGAGCCTTCTTTCCTTCACCGCACCTTTGGCCTTTCTGTTTCCTCCTTCAGTTGCCCCCCTGTCACCTTACTCCTGAATGTCTCTTCTTTGAGGAGCTAAAATCTGTTCAGCTACCAGAACTCAGTTCTAATATTATTTTATTGAGGAAAATTAGGATATCAGTTTTTGTGTTTTTTTTTTCTTTTTTCCCTAATAGTACCCTTTACTTTTCTTCTGTAGCACTTACTAGAGTTGCCATTTGGTCTTAACGTGTCCATTATTCACACTATCAATTAATGTCTAACTCATTAGACTGTGAACTCAAGGAAAGTAAGATCTTTATCTAATTTTGCTTTCCATTTTATCTTCAATGCCCAGTACAGTGCTTGAAACTGAGTAGGAAATGAAGAAGTATTTACTTACTAAATTACCCCACAAATAAGCTGATGAATAAAATCAAAGCAATTCTAGAGTCATGTAAGAAATAATATAGAGAGATCACATGTACACTATGTATATATAGTTTTTCCCAATGGCAACATTTTACAAAACAAAGATACCACAGTGAGAATGTTAACATTGATCAAAACCATTGATCATATTTTGATAACTTGTTTTACTTTCATTCATCTGTATACGTGTGTGTGTGTGTGTGTATTTAGTTCTACACAATTTTATCAAATGTACAGGTTCTTGTATCCACTACCACAATCAAGATAAAGAACAACTCATGTGACCACTATCCCTTGTGTTATTCTATGATAGACACGCTTACTTCCCTGGAATCTCCTCTGACCTTTTCCACTAACCCTGACTCCACTATCTGTTCTCCATTTCTAAATTTTTGTCATTTCAAAACTGCTATATAAATGAAATCATACAGTATGTTACTTTTTGGAACAGTTTTTTATACTCATAATTCTGTGAAGCCATGCTGTAAAAATCAATAGTTCATTCATTTCTATCAGTGAGTATTCCATGGTGTGTATATACTATAGTTTGTTTAAACATTCACTCCTTGAATCTGGGCTATTCCCAGTCGGGACTACAATGAATAACACAGCTACATACACTCACATATGAGTTTTTATGTGAACATACATTCACAGTGATCTGGGATAAATGCGAAAAAGTATAATTGCTGGGTTGTATAATAACTGCAAAGGATTAATATTTAACAAACCTCTCCCTAAACTTTCACCAATTGCCGTAAGGTGTTTTCTGAATGGCAGAACTACTTGAGCTTGGGATTATTAGTACTTTGAGTAATTCATAAGTGCAAATCAAAAAGTGACTTAATATTCTAACTTGAATAACAAAAAGGTCAACTCAGAGAATGCACGTCTTTTATCCTCAACAAAGTTTCTCTAATAGTTCTAAGGATGCAAACAATCACAAGCCACAGGTCAACAAACTTGGCAACATCTGAGATGAGCATTTTAACTTCTCAGGTTCTTTCTTTCCATATTAAGGCAGACTGTTATTCAAATTTAACATACACGTTTCCTAAGGGATGCATCACGGCATCACCTACAGAAATGGCGTTATTTTAGTCATACAATATCTTCATTTATACTCTGATAGTTACAAGTCATCACTGACATCTCCAGCAGTGTATGCCTTATAAATTCATAATTTCAAGTTTTGTTTATAAGTCATTTAGACAGACAAGGTATATTCTATTGAAAGTATTTAATAGATAAAAATGTTCCATTATGTTTTCACTAGCAAATACCATCAGGAGGTCAGATTAGCCTGTTTACAAGGAGGTCTAACCACATCACTGCTTTGTATTTCTGAACATTACCAAGGAAAAGGAGTTTCAAGCCAGCAATTAACTTCTTCCTTCATTCTTTAGATTACCTTAGAAGTATTTTAATGACATATTTGGATGAGATAGAATTATACACACAAACACACACACACACTTCTTGTGTCTACTGGGAAGAATAAAAAATGACTTCATGTCCATAACATCTTTATCTACTGGTAATTTTCTCCTAGCAGAATTTACCCAGGCTTTTTCAGAGAGAAAAACACTGATAATTCTCACCATAAATGTGTTTCAACCTTTCCTCCAATCTCTAAAATTCACCTGTAATCTTGACTTGCACATAATACAAATGCCACCCTTTCTTGTATTGATTTTTGGTCTGTGGTCATGTTTTGAAATGCCTGTGGTGGTAATTTTACATCATAAACTACTAGAACTTTTCTTCGGAACCTTATTTTATAAAGTATTTTCAGTTAGGATTTGATATGTACTTTATAAAACGTAAGTAATTCAGTGACGGTGGCAAAAAAACAAAATAA
Source organism: Balaenoptera acutorostrata (assembly GCF_949987535.1). NCBI lineage: Eukaryota > Metazoa > Chordata > Mammalia > Artiodactyla > Balaenopteridae > Balaenoptera > Balaenoptera acutorostrata. The sequence goes on from NC_080081.1 coordinate 20,672,406, forward strand.
ACAAAAGTAATATTTAAATGTAAGGGCATAAGTGTGAAAGAAAAAAATGCGGTCAATGGCTCTCACACTGAACACTGGAAAAACAAACCAAATGACAAAAAACAACTATAAAATGAAAACAGTCATTGACTCACATATCAAGTTGAATCGCATAGTAGATTACATATATTCCTTTATATGAAAGTAATATGGCATGAGTGGTGTCATGATGGGGACACGGTATCTTAGCTTAGAATAAAAAGTGCAGTTTTAGAGATGGGTTCACTCAACTTTAAGGATTATATAAATATTTTGCTATTTCATTGCAATCTAAAATCATTCATTTAAATAAATTCATTCAAAGAAAATTCATCTAATTAAAATTACATGTAAAAGCTAACTTTGACAGTAACAACAAAGTAAAAGAGAAAGACAACAAAAAGACAATAGAGAGAAGTAGCAGCCATTCATATGAAATTCATAATACGTATGAAAAACTTTAATACAATTTTCTCATCAACATGGAAGTGTTTTCTTAAACTTTTGGTATGTTATTGATATTTTTATTCTGTATTTTCTCTACAATGAAAACAAAATTGACTAACATTCTATTTCTGAATGTATTTCATATTACAGAAGTATAATCTGTGCCTTGATTTAAAAAATAGAAAAGGATCTCAATTTTTTACTATATTTTTCATAAGAAAGAAGGTCATTTTCTCTAGCTGTGAAAGGACAAACCACATTTAAACCCTTGAACTTGGTTTCTTTGTGAGCATAAGGAACAAATAGGAGAACTCCCTTATTCTCAGTCTTCAAGACCACCTATAAAGGCAATTTCTTCACAATTCCCATTATGAAATGTCAGGGGGTCTACAGAAACTAGAAACTCTAAGATATAAACAGAAGGTTGACTATGTGAGTAGATTACCTTTAACATACCTACCACATCTGATTTATATGTTTCTATGATTCCCTGTAATATCCTTGTAGCTAGCAGTGGAATATGCACATATCACTATTCCACAGTGAACTCGTTCTGAAATTATGTCACATTACCCTGTCTCTCCACTATCTCTTAGCACACTGATCAGCTTACTATTCTTACAACTCCCTTTAAAAAATTCCCCCTGCTCCATACTTCATTTACAATTCTAAAACCCAGGAAATATTACTTCTAAATGTTTTACCAACATTTGAGTCATAATTCAAACTCATTCCCTCAAATATACTCTCCAAGCTTAAATCAATCTCTTTTTCATCTCTTTAAAGATTTAGACTTAAGTATTTTGTACACACACACACACACACATATATATTTATTTACATATATATATCTTATATTTACTAGACTCAAACTCTCCAACTATGCTTGGAGATTCTGGAGAGCAGAGATACTTGATCCATCTTGGTAACTTCACAAGACCTACCAAGAAGAGCACTTTCCCCATAGTACATGTTCAACACATGCCTAATCAACTGAACTACAAAATATCCAGGTGTAAAGACCCTTCCAAGTACTTCCAAAGTGCCAACCTCCCATCTGGGCAATCTCAGGTTTCCTCACTTAATAAGGATCTTTTGAAACCAATGAGTAAAAATTTCCTAAAATACTATTATAAAATGTTAAACGTGTTAGTGTTAAATATTCTCTTTTGCTGAACGCTGCAAACATTTCAAGCCAGATGGAAAGCAGAAAAATAAATCCAAATAGTTAAAGAAAAATTACAAAGTCTTTGTTTTTGCTTCTTTTAGGGACTAAAAATCTCTTTCCAGACAACCTACCTTAGGTTTCTCGGCTTAAACATTCTATTGTAGATATTTCTGTTTGTAATATTATTTATTTGTGCAAGCAGAAGTGATATTTCCTGATTATACTGGTATAAGCACCTCTAACTCACAGGGCATATTTTCTGTTTTTTTAGACATTGTTTGGGTACGAGGTATTATTTTCAAATGTCTGAGTTTTTAAAAAGCTCTAGCTATAAACTAAGCTCTGCCAAAAGAGATGTGTATCATAAAAACCCCTTAACGTTACAAGATTAAAATCTACACACACAGCCTCATTGTGCTCATGTATAGTAGAACCTTGTTGACCTAAATTGTTTGAATTTGCAAATGAGAAAGTCATGATTCTACAGGCTCTAGGTTATTTGAAAATTCCAGCTGTGCTAGCTTTATAGCTTGCCAATAAATCCTGCGGGTACCTAGGGCTTCCTTTTTTTTAAATTTATTTCTTTTACACAGCAGATTCTTATTAGTTATCCATTTTATACATATTAGCGTATACATGTCAACCCCAATCTCCCAATTCATCCCACCACCTCCACCCCACTACCACTTTCCCCCCTTGGTGTCCATACGTTTCTTCTCTACATCTGTGTCTCTATTTCTGCCTTGCAAACCAGTTCATCTGTACCATTTTTCTAGATTACACATATATGCGTTAATATATTCGTTTTTTTCTTTCTGACTTACTTCACTCTGTACGACAGTCTCTAGGTCCATCCACATCTCTACAAATGACCCAGTTTCGTTCCCTTCTATGGCTGAGTAATATTCCATTGTATATATGTACCACATCTTCTTTATCCATTTGTCTGTCAACAGGCATTTAGGTTGCTTCCATGACCTGGCTACTGTAAACAGTGCTGCAATGAACATTGGGGTGCATGTGTCTTTTTGAATTATGGTTTTGTCAGGGTATATGCCCAGTAGTGGGATTGCTGGGTCATATGGTAATTCTATTTTTAGTTTTTTAAGGAACCTCCATATTGTTCTTCATAGTGGCTCTAACAACTGACATTCCCACCAACAGTGCAAGAGGGTTCCCTTTTCTTCACACCCTCTCCAGCATTTGTTGTTTGTAGATTTTCTGGTGATGCCCATTCTCACTAGTGTGAGGTGATTCCTCATTGTAGTTTTGATTTGCATTTCTCTAATAATTAGTGATGTTGCTCAGCTTTTCATGTGCCTCTTGGCCATCTGTACGTCTTCTTTGGAGAAATGTCTATTTAGGTCTTCTGCCCATTTTAAATTATGTTGTTTGTTGGAAGATTTTTAATCACAGTTTCAATTTTATTACTTGTGATTGGTCTGTTCATATTTTCTATTTCCTCCTGGTTCAGTCTTGGAAGGTGGTACCTTTCTAAGAATTTGTCCATTTCTCCCAGGTTGTCCATTTTATTGGCATAGACTTACTTGTAGTACTCTCTTATGATGCTTTGTATTTCTGCGGTGTCCATTGTAATTTCTCCTTTTTTATTTCTAATTTTATTGATTTGAGTCCTCTCCCTCTTTTTCTTGATGAGTCTGGCTAAAGGTTTATCACAATTTTCTTTATCTTCTAAAAGAACCAGCTTTTAGTTTTACTGATCTTTGCTACTGTTTTCTTTGTTTCTATTTCATTTATTTCTGCTCTGATCTTTATGATTTCTTTCCTTCTACTAATTCTACTAACTTTGGATTTTGTTTGTTCTTCTTTCTCCAGTTCCTTTAGGTGTAAGGTTACATTGCTTATTTGAGATTTGTTTCTTGAGGTAGGACTGTATTGCTATAAACTTCCCTCTTACAACTGCTTTTGCTGCATCCCGTAAGTTTTAGATTGTTGTGTTTTCCTCATCATTTTGTCTCTAGGCATTTTTTGACTTCCTCTTTGATTTCTTCAGTGATCTCTTGGTTATTTAGTAACATATTGTTTAGCCTCCATGTGTTTATGTTTTTACATTTTTTCCCCTGTAATTGATTTCCAATCTCATAGTGTTGTGGTTGGAAAAGATGCTTGATACGATTTCCATTTTCTTAAATTTACCGAGGCTTGATTTGTGACCCAACATGTTATCTATCCTGGAGAATGTTCTGTGTGCACCTGAGAAGAAAGTATAATCCATTTTCGGATGGAATATCCTATAAATATCAGTTAAATTTATCTGGTCTATTGTGTCATTTAAAACTTGTGTTTCCTTATTAATTTTCTGTCTGGATGATCTGCCTATTGGTGTAAGTGAGGTGTTAAAGGCCCATACTACTACTGTGTTACTGTCGATTTCCTCTTTTATAGCTGTTAGCATTTGCCTTATGTATTGAGGTGCTCTTATGCTGCGTGCATATATATTTATAATTGTTGCATCTTCTTCTTGGATTGATCCCTTGATCATTATGTAGTGTCCTTCCTTGTCTCTTGTAACATTCTTTATGTTAAACTCTATTTTATCTGATATGAGTATTGCCACCCCAGCTTTCTTTTGATTTCCTTTTGCATGGAATATCTTTTTCTATCCCCTCACTTTCAGTCTGTATGCGTCACTAGGTCTGAAGTGGGTCTCTTGTAGACAGCATATATATGGGTCTTGTTTTTGTATCCATTCAGCAAGCCTGTGTCTTTTGGTTGGAGCATTTAACCCACTCACGTTTAAGGTAATTATCAACATGTATGTTCCTATTACCATTTTCTTAATTGTTTTGGGTTTTTGTACGTCCTCTTCTCTTGTGTTTCCCACTTACAGAAGTTCCTTTAGCATTTGTTGTAGAGCTTGTTTGGTAGTGCTGAATTCTCTTAGCTTTTGCTTGTCTGTAAAGTTTTTGATTTCTCCATCAAATCTGAATGAGATCCTTGCTGGGTACAGTAATCTTTGTTGTAGGTTCTTTCCTTTCATCACTTTAAATATATCATGCCACTCCCTTCTGGCTTGTAGAGTTTCTGCTGAGAAATCAGCTGTTAACCTTATGGGAGCTCTCTTGTATGTTTTTTGTTTTTCCCTTGTTGCTTTTAATAATTTCTTTGTCTTTAATTTTTGTCAATTTGATTACTATGTGTCTCAGCATGTTTCTCATTGGGTTTATCCTGCCTGGGACTCTCTGCACTTCCTGGACTTGGGTGGCTATTTCCTTTCTCATGTTAGGGAAGTTTTTGACTATAATCTCTTCAAATATTTTCCCGGGTGCTTTCTCTATCTCTTCCTCTTCTGAGACACCTATAATGTGAATGTTGGTGCATTTAATGTCGTCCCAGAGGTCTCTTAGGCTGTCTTCATTTCTTTTCATTCTTTTTTCTTAATTCTTCTCCACAGCAGTGAATTCCACCATTCTGTCTTCCAGGTCACTTATCCGTTCTTCTGCCTCAGTTATTCTGCTATTGATTCCTTCTAGTGTATTTTTCATTTCAGTTATCTTAGTGTTCATCTCTGTTTGTTTGTTCTTTAATGCTTCTAGGTTTTGTTAAACATTTCTTGCATCTTCTTGATCTTTGCCTCCATTCTTCTTCCAAGGTCCTGGATCATCTTCACTTCATTATTCTGAATTCTTTTTCTGCAAGTTTGCTTATCTCCACTTCAGGGTTTTATCTTGTTCCTTCATCTGGTTCATAGTCCTCTGCCTTTTCATTTTTTCTGTCTTTCTGTGAATGTGGTTTTCGTTCCACAGGCTGCAGAACTGTAGTTCGTGCTTCTGCTGTCTGCCCTCTGGTGGATGAGGCTATCTAAGAGGCTTGTGCAAACTTCCTAATGGGAGGGAGTAGCGGTGGGTAGAGGTGGGTGTTGTTCTGGTGGCAGAGCTCAGTAAAACTTTAATCTCCTTGTCTGCTTAGGGGTGGGGCTGAGTTCCCTCCCTGTTGGTTGTTTGGCCTGAGGTGACCCAGCACTGGAGCCTACAGGCTCTTTGGTGGGGCTAGTGGCGGAACTCCAGGAAGGCTTACCCAAGGAGTACTTCTCAAAACTTCTGCTGCCAGTGTCTTTGTCCCCATGGTGAGCCACAGCTGCCTCCAGTCTCTGAAGCAGACCCTCCAGCACTAGCAGGTAGGTCTCATTCAGTCTCCTATGGGGTCACTGCTCCTTCCCCCTGGGTCCTGATTCGCACACTACTTTGTGTGTGCCGTCCAAGAGTAGAGTCTCTCTTTCCCCCAGTCTTGTCAAAGTCCTACAATTAAATCTCGCTAGCCTTCAATGTCTGATTTTCTGGGAATTCCTCCTCCCATTGCTGGACCCGCAGGTTGGGAAGCCTGATGTGGGGCTCAGAACCTTCACTCAAGTGGGTGGACTTCTGTGGTATAATTGTTCTCCAGTTTGTGAGTCACCCACCGAGACGTTATGGGATTTGATTTTATTGTGATTGTGCACCCCCTACCAAATCATAGTGGCTTTTCCTTTGTCTTTAGATATGGGGTATCTTTTTTGGTGAGTTCCAGCGTCTTCCTGTTGATGACTGTTCAGCAGTTAGTTGTGACTCCAGTGCTCTCGCAAGAGGGAGTGAGCGCACGTCCTTCTACTCTACTATCTTGAACCAATCTCCTCCAGGGCCTTTCTGAAAATCTGGGCTGCCACAGATTTGGAGGCGCACTAATAAATGCTAAGTATACTTGACAGAAATAGAGTTGGTTAGTTTATTCTTGTCATTTTTTTTGACATTAGTCTTACAGAGTTTGTGACAGAGACAATAACCTGTATTCTCAGTGAATGGATACAATTTTACTTTTAGAAAGCTCTGTTTGCTTTATTTCGAAGAATATAATGTAACATTTTTTGTGCTAAGGATTTATTAGTAGAAAATAGATAACCGTAAAATCTCTCCTGCCAAAGGAGTAGATGACAATCTAGACCTCTGTCATGAGGAGAGAGCACATAACTCACTACAATACAAGCCAGGCAGTGATTACATGAAACAGAGACTTTAAAGGGATGCTCTTAGAAGACACCATCATGTCCAACTGATCTGTGAAACCAGGTTTGACTTTCTCGGTTCAAAACAACAAAAAATATTTACATTACATGTAAACAACAAATTGTAACAGTTTGCCAACAAATTTAAATGCATTCATCTTTAGATGCACAGAAAAGGGTGTGAACAAACAATGAAAGAAATTTGAAACTTTATACATTTCCCTAAGAACACTTATCAAGGAAGAGCCTTCAATTATGAGGACTTATTTACATATAAACTATAATTTACTGGTATTCTAATATATAAGTGTATGTGTTCATGACTCTACATACAACAAGCTTGCCTCGCTTATTGTATGGGGACAATACATAGCATATATAACGTGTATAATGATCTAATACAGTGGCTGGCACATAATAAATAGTCAATAAACATTTGTTTTTACATTAATAAGGTTTGACACCATAAATGAACTTTTACTATTCAGGGAGTAATTTAAAACAACACTTGAAGAATACTGGGAAATGTTTTGCATGCTGTTCCCTCTACTGATATAAAAATGTAAAAGTAATATTTTGTCAAAGTTTCCTATGTATGATTTATTTATTCAGCAAATATTTATTGGGCACATTCTATGTGTCACAGACTGTGGTGAAGGCTGAGAATGTTCTAGTGAATGAAAAAAAAAAACCTCATGGTGCTTACATTCAGATGATTATTTCAATCTTAAATTAGATATCAAATATTTTTTGAATAAAGAATTGTTCAAACTATTTTCCTTATAGAAATTTCATCTAATTTCCGACTGTTAGAAATCCTAAAACGAGAGTTAATCTTACATGTCACATTGGGAAGCTCCTAAATGACAAAATTCCTCCTCTGTGGGCATTACTTGCTTGGTTACTGGTTTCTCTAAGTAATGTGATTCACACAGGTGTGTCTAATTTACATCTATGTTTCCATGTGTGTCTGTAGCAAAACATGGAAAACATATTTCATAAAGATGTATTTAATATTAAGACTACATACTCTATTATTAATCTTCACTTATGTAACATGATTAATCTTCTTTCAAAACTGTAACTTTTTAAAAATGAAATTGCCAATGCTCTGCTGATCACACTAGTTTGTCAATTTGTATACTATTTTCATACTCTAAAAGTCAACTGACGTATTTTGTAAATAAGACACTAGGCAAGATATTTGGAGAAATATGGTTTATATTCTTGAGATATCAGCAACTGCAGTCCTCTTTACTATTAATGCTGAAAAGAGATGTCTAAACTGATGAATCACTCAGATAAATTGTGTTCATCAAAAATAATGAAGGCTAAAATAAAGACAATAAATAAAAATCTTAAGAAGTCATTATTAGCACTTTATTTTTATGAGAAAACAATTTTGCATTGGAAGATAAGAAATTTTGTTTTAAAGGTTGGATTATACACAATCATTTGGAATGACTATATTTTGGGTACAACCAAATTTGATCACTTTTCTGGGTCCTAGCTCTCTCAACAAAATCTTTTAGATTCTGAGACCTAGTATATTGCTACCCTTATTTTTATCAATAGTAAAATATAAGTCTCCCTGATAAAACATTTGCTTGACTTGCTGGGACACTGGTGGTCACAGGGAGATACTGTAATAAAAAAACAGAGGTAGAACTTTCAAAATGCACTGATTAATCAAAATTCCACTAATACATTCTCAATTCTGTCCTCCATATATTTGATTCTATATTCCAGGTAGAACAGACATTTTGGAACTTTATATTATAAATTTTTTAAGTAAGATTAAATAATGCTAAAGTATTTAATCTAAAAGTGTACCATTATAAATATATCAAAACATGAACTTAAATGAATATTTTTTTTAGGTGACTTAAGTTCTGATCACTCTTACAAAATATATCATCTTATATTGTATTTATTTCTATTTTTCTAATTCTATAGTAGTGACTCATGTATCAAAGTTAGAATAAATAAATTTCCTGAAGTTACTTTTGCCTTTCATGGAAATTAAATTTTATAGATTAATTAACTTGAAAATCATAAGTCTTTTAAAATGTTCATAACATGTAAAGGAAAAACTGGAAAAAATAGTCTGGGCAGTAAGAAACCCCTCGGAAGACATTTTCAAAGGGTAAAAAAACTATCAGTAACAGTCCTCACATTTTAAATGGAATGTTTTTTGCAGAGTGGACCCAGAAGTTTAAAATTCAACTTTTTTATTCACAGAAAAATGAGGAATGAGTATACTGAAATACAGTTTTAATGCCAAAATATTAACATATCACAGACATTGTGCCAGGAACAAGTGAAAAAGAACAAGTTCCTGACACCAGAGGATTCCTAGACTAGTACCGGTGTCGGTGTCAGACTCATTAAAAAACTCTACTACTATATAACACAGGATATAGTAGTCACATATGATGGCTGCAAATGTGAGGAAATATTTTCTGCCCACAAAATCTCCAAGTAGCAAACTTACCTATGGATATATCTAGGCAAGTTACATAATAGTTAAGACATGTAAAATTAATAATGACACAGTACAATAATCTTAGTTATGATTTAACAACAAATTAAAATAATGGAAACTATCAAAATTCAAAAGCACACTATATTTACTTATCTCTTATCCATAGAATTCATGTGTCTTTCCCACAGCAATGGTTCTTTCTGTTTCAGCTTAATTACAGCTGAGAAGCCATAACATGTTGGCATTAACTAATACCCAGACACTATGCCTCCAATTTGCAACTTGGAATTTTCCTACTCTGGTTAGTGTTATATTTCATGACAGATATCCCCTATTCAACACTTTTACTTTAACATAACCTTTAACATTGAAATTATTATTCTTTTTCTCTTGGAAAAAATACTTTCCCCTCCTTTTTTAATTCATGAACCAGATCCCTTTTCCTTAAAAAGATGATATTGTGTTCCTCCATCTGCCTCAGTAAAACCTCTCACGTTGTCAATGGTTAAAAAAATCACAAAATCTACCTAAACCATTTTTAGAGGGGCATATACATTACTTGTTAATAAATTAATTAATTAATTACCATAAATAAAATACAGAAGATATCTGCCCAAAACTGTAGGGTGACAGATCACAGTAAGAGTACTTTCATATCCCATGCTTATGTGTCAACACTATGACTCTTCTAAATACAGATATTTCCTTCCATGTAGTAAAATCAAAGTTAATTTTTGAACCAAGTTTAAAATCACACTGAAATCTAGGAAAGCAGTTTGTCTGCCTAATACCTACTTTGATCCTATTTCAGAGACTGAAGAAAAACAAACCATAGACATTTTTTTCAAAAATGATTGTGTTACTTTACTGGAATTATACACATTTACTGATATATAAAATTTTATTCCCTGCCACTTTTTTTCCTATGAATTTTTAAGTACTTTCGTACATCCTAGTTCTCAGAGTCAAAGATCAAATTAATGTTGCCGTTGTTTGAAAATCTAGATTATATGTACAGCTAAACACAGCCAAGTGTTTTGTTTGTTTTAACATTCATAGGCTATTCTTGGGAATATATAATGTCTGAGAGTCTTCTTTGCTCATTTGTATTGTGGGTGGGACACGCATCTTATCTGTTTTTGCTTATCAATTATCCCTTCTGTAATAGTAACTCAATTTTATGGACTTAAAATTTTTTCTGTTAAAAATGAAACATTTGGGGAATAAATGAATATTCTACTAATCCTTACATTCATGAATGTCTGTGTCTGTTTGCGTATGATTCACCCTTTCTATTATGTGCCTTGTACGTATGTTTTCTGTTGGTATGCACAAGCTCTATTACAAGAACCAAAAAAAAGAAGTAAATGCAGATGCACTTATGGCCAATCACCCACTACCATTTATCCCTGAGATGCCAGAATGGTTCAACATATGCAAATCAAAAAAATGTAATACATCCCATGAACAGAACTAAGGGTAAGAATCACATGATCATCTCAATATGCAGAAAAAGAATTTTAAAAAATTCAGCACTCTTTCTTGATAAAACACTCAACAAACTAGGTATAAAAGGAACTCATCTCAACATAATAAAGGCCACAGCTAACAGCATACTTAACTGTGAAAAATGAAAAGCTTTCCCTCTAAGATCAGGAATAAGAAGATAACTGCCCACTTTTGCCACTTCTATTCATCACAGTACTAGAAGTCCTAAATAGAGCAATTAGGTAAGAAAAAGGAAGAAAGGCAGATTACAAAAAATAAATTAGGCAAATTGGAGAGGAAGAAGTAAAATTATCTCTGTTTGCAGAGGACATGATCCTATGTGTAGAAATCCCTAAAGATTCCACACAGACACACACACACACAAAAACTGTTAGAATAAACAAATTCAGTAAATTTGCAGGATACAAAATCAATATACAAAAACCAGTTTACTTCTATATCCTAACAACCAACCATCTGAAAAGAAAATTAAGAAAATTCCATTTACAATAACATCAAAAAGAATAAAAAATACTTAGAAATAAACTTAACGAAAGAAATGAAAGATTCATACATTGAAAACTACAAAACACTGATGAATAACATTCAAGTACACTCAAAGACATCTCATGTTTATGGATTGGAAAAATTAATATTATTAAAATGTCCGTATTACCCAAAGCAATCAACAGATTCATGCAATCCCCATCAAAACCCCAATGTCTTTTTTTTTTTTTTACTGAAATAGAAAAAAAATCCTAAAATTTGCATAAAACCACAGAAGACTCAGAACAACCAGTGCAATCTTGAAAAAGAACAAATCTGGAGGCACCACACTTCCTGATATCAAAATGTAATACAAAACTACAGTAATTAAAATAGTACAGTTCTGACATACAGACAGACTTATACACCAATGGAACAGAAGAGAGAGCCCAGATACAAACACACACATATACAGTAAACTGATCTCTGACAAGGGTTTCATGAACACAGGAGGGAAAGATTGTCTATTTAACAAATGGTGTTGGGAAAACTGTATCCACAGGCAAAAAAGTTAAGTTGGACCATACACCAAAAGTCACTCAAAGTGGATTAAAGATTTAAACATAAGACCAGAAACTGTAAGACTCCTAAAAGAAAAAAATAGGGGAAAAGCTTCTTGACATGGGTCTTGACAATGATTTCTTAGATATTACCACAAAATAGGTAACTACAGCAGAAACAGGCAAGTGGGACCACATTAAACTAAAAAGTTTCTGCATGGTAAAGGAAATAACCCAGAGAATGAAAGGCAACGTATGAATGGGAGAAAACATTTGCAAACCATATATCTGATAAGGGGTTAATTTCCAAAATATATAAGGATTATATAATTCAATAGCCAAAACCCACAATCTAGTTTAAAATGGGCAAAGGACCTGAATAGACATTTTTCCAAAGAGGACATACGAATGACCAACAGCTACATCAAAAGTTGCTCAACATCACTAATTGTCAGATAAATGCAAATCAAAACCACAGTGGGTTATCAGCTCACACCTGTAAGAATGGCTATAATCAAAAAGATAAGAAATAACAAGTATCGATAAGGATGTAAAGAAAAGGGAACCCTCATACACTGTTGGTAGGAATTAAGTTGGTACATCCACTATGGAAAACAGTATGGAGATTCCCCCCAAACTTAAAATAGAACTACCATATGATCCAGCAATTCCTCTTCTGGTTATATACCTGAAGGAAACAAAATCAGTATCTCAAAGATATATCTACAGAAGTACAGGGAAGCATGTTCAATGCAGCATTATTCACAATAGCCACGTTACGGAAACAAACCAAGTGCCCATTGATTGATGAATACATAAAGAAAATGTGGTGTATACATACAATGGAATATTACTCAGCCTTAAAAAGGTAAGACACCCTGACATCTGCAGTGCAGGGATGGACCTGGAGAACATTATGCCAAGTGAAATAAGCCAGTCATAAATACTATGAATCCACTCATAGAAGGTGTCAAAATAGTCAAACTCAGAAGAGAAGTCAATACAATAGTGATTGCAGGGGCTGGAGGTGGAGGGAATGGGAATTTGTTCAAAAGATACAAAGTTTCAGTATTCCAGATGAACAGGTACTAGAGACCTGCTGCACAACAGAATAAACACGAAATTCTGATATTTTTCTTCAGGTCTTAGATTCATCTCAAATATTACTCCTCTAACACAGCCAACATAGCTTTTCTTTTTTTTTTTATTATGAGAGAAAAATAGTATTTCTGTCTACTTTATAATTATCTTAAGATTTCCAACAAATCACTGTCCTTTTTTAGGCCAGAGTAGTACATTGAGAGAATGAGGCCAGGAGAAAAACCCTATAGTGACTTTGCACCCTTCTGTGCGTTACTGATAGTTCAAACTATATCATCCCATAAACTTTATTTATTTAATGTATTTACATTTCCAACACAAGGAGGTGCTTATGCTAAAAGGCATAGATTCAACACAACTGAGAACCATTTAAACAAGAGAAAAAGTAATAAAATTAAGGGAAGAGGGACAGTGAAGAAATAATTATACTGGGAAACAACTAAGGGAAGACGGTGTAATTGACCACAAATCTAGCTCAGAGGTTCCTGGTAGTTAAGGCAAAAAGCTTTACAGAGCTACTGTGATATAACTGAAAGAAAGCATACCAATTCACCTCTAAACCACTGTGGGAAGTTGGTTTGGTTCATGACACAAGGGTAAGAGAATGTAATAGAGAAGGTCCTCAGTTAGAACTTTTATAAAACAACAGATCTTTTCCACATAGCCATTTCTCACACTGACTCCAGATATAAGCAAGGGCTTATAATGTTGAGATCTACAGAGATGGGGCAAAAGTTAACAAATGATTTTTATATGTAACTGTTTTGTCATCTGCCTTGATACAGGGATAAAACTGACTTTTGTGAATGAATTATTATCGTGTCCCTTAAGTTATATCTCTCGATCTGCAATCTTAGGTCATGCTTTTGACTGGAGCTATATAGCAGACGACTCAAAACCGAGATTAACATACGTCTGAAATGCTAATATATATTCTATGTTACCAACTGAAAGAAGATCAATATGCTCTATTTCTATGATGAGGGAATGATGGAAAGTAATTTTGCTTTCCAGGGGATATTTGGCAATGTCTGGAAACATTTCTGGTTGTCACTGCTGGGAAGCTGCTACTGGCGTCTAGAGGGTAGAGGCCAGGGATGCTCCTAAACATCCTACGATGCACAAGACAGCCTCCTCACAATAAAGAATGATCTACTCCCCAAAACTAATAGTACTAAGGTTGAAAAACACTGCTGTAGATCAGTGGTCTTCAAAAAACGCTGCTCCCGCACACCTTAAAATAATTTTTTAAAACCACATATTCCCTCACACATTTTTAACTTGACTTCTAAAGTTTTTCACCGTGGATTTAAATGGTTGGGAAAAATATTATTTCCAGGATATTGTAAATACTGCCCTTAGTATTGAAATATTATAGCATTCTTTAAAATGGAATCTAAATACCACAGCAATCTGACAGCCATTATGATCCAACCAAGAATACGAAAGGGCTCTTCTTTAAAATTCAGAAATTTTACATCAATTGTAGGAAAAAATACACATATAAAAACTGAAGATTTTGAAATTGATTATTTTAAAGACACATTGTGGGCTGAATTGTACCCTCCCAAAAAGATATGTTGAAGTCCTAACCCTCAGTACCTCAGAATGTGACCCTGCTTGGAAATAGTCTTTGCAAATTTAACCAAGTTAAGATGAGGTCATTAGGGTGGGCCCTAATGCAATAAGACTGGTATCCTTAAAAAAGGGGAAATTCAACATACACAGGGAGAAGATGATGTGAAGACATACAGGCAGAATGCAATGTGAAGACAGAAGCAGAGATCAGACTGATGTGGGGCGTTCTCTGGTGGTCCCGTGGTTAGGACTCGAGGCTTTCACTGCCGAGGGCCCAGGTTCAATCCCTGGTCAGGAACTAAGATCTCACAAGCATGAGCTGTGTAGTTTGTACAGTTAGCTGGTTCTTGTGTAGCATCACTGATTTTTGGATCTTTACAAATACTGTCCCACTTTGAGGTCCTCTCACTGAAGTGACTCCTCGCCACCACGGCAGCCGCTCCCAGAGGTCCCGTGGTTACTGACGTGACCCACAGGACAGCCAGGAGCCGAGCAGCAGCAGTCTCGGAAGCAACCGGCCCGGAGGGCCAAGCGGCCGCCATCCAACATAGCTTTTCTTGATTCCTACTTATCTGGCCTGGTATTCCTCCACCATCATCGTACTAAAAAGCAATTGTACCCATTTCTGAACTCCCAAAGCTCTTTCAATATTCTTCTATAACAGAACTGAGTACAGCTTTTACTTCAGTTATCATTTACCTTACCTTATTTTTCCCACTAAAGTGTAATTTGCAACACTTATATACTGACGCTTCAATGAAAATTGTGCAATTATCATATAAATATTACATTTTTGTACAACTAGCTAATCAAACCGCTGGTTCTTAAATGTTGCTCACAGTCTGCATTGTTAGTGACATATATCATTGGTAGCAGGCCAGACATTAGTGTGTGTTTTTTTCCAATAAAATACATGGTTTAAAAAACCTTTTTACCTGGTCATGCACACTGGCAAACACTCATTCCAGAAGACACACTACTGATAGTTGCCATGGAAATTCAAAGATTGAATTTAGGGATTTAAATGTATAGTAGTTACAGAAGCAAAACAATGGGAAAGTTAATGAGGCCAAATGAATAAAAGCAAAAATATTTTTTTTTCATTCTACATACAAATGGTATATATTCCCCAGTCACTCTCAAACACCAATGTGGGTTTTCTGGGTTTTTTGTTTGTTTGTTTTTGGTCTCATTATCTCTCTCTAGGCCATAAAATGTTTGACTTACTCATATTGACTGTGAATCTATTTTGTTATTTTGCTCTTTATTTGTATGAGCCCAATATTTCACTCTTAAGATATCTTTCCTCCTCATTTACTTGTTCAAAAAATATTATCAAGCAATTTTCTGTTTTAGTGATTTTAATGTTGTGAATATATATGTTAAAAACCAGATAAATATTTCTACTTTCCTAGAAACATCATTCTATCCCATCGCCTAAGGATATCTTCACTAAATCCAAGTAATGTCAGCTTAATGGTATCCTTTGTGTCTGTATTTGTGGGTTTACGGAGTGAAAAATATCATCCAGGTCATATCAATAAAAGGAACTGAAGAAACTTCTGTGATTCACAATATACTGAATTATCATTAAGTATCAATGATGGTAAAGGGAACTTACAGGCTTCAACACATACTCTAATCATTATATCCTATGTAAACTCTGAGTTGGCTGTAATATAAATGAAACACTTTGACAATTAAGGATTATAGAACATGTGCCCAGATTCTGCTTTTGAGATGGTGGTGGTTTAAGCCCATGACAGACTGTACAAGTCAGAGTTAATTATAAATTCTGGGTAAAATACAAAATAATAACTACTACTATTCAAAGGCTGTGGAACATAAACAAAAACAGAGTTTTGATAGTAGTGAAACTCTGCAGAAGCTATGACCAGGAAGTGAGTGCTATATTTTGTGACTCTGTATGGAGGGAAGGCTGTAGTCTTTTTGTAGTGCAGTATGGCTAGAACTCTAGTCAATAGTCTGCCTTCTTTTTCAAATGAGGAACCAGGGGATGGAGCAGAGACAACCATGGCTGCTGGAGAGTTGGTCAGAAGCGAAAAGTGGAAGAAGGTAACTGAGATGTAACTGAGAATCATACTGATTCTGACAGATTTTTCCAGTTTGAATCTAAACAAGCTGAACAAAATGTCACCATTCTTTAGAATAATATAACAGAATCCAGTGTCTTCAAAACACAATACTTACAATGTTCAGGGTACAATCCAAAATGCTTGAAATACAAAGAACCAGGGAAATATGCGCCAGCTTCAAATGATAACATGAGGGTGTCTTTGATAGGACACAGATTTTGGTACTATCAGAAGAAAGTTTTAAAAGTTATTTCAAAAAAAAAAAGTTATTTCAATTACACTCAAGAGGTGAAGAAAAAAATAAATGAAAATATTAAAAACATTAACAGAGAAGTAGAAAATGTATGAAAGAACAAAAGGAACTTGTGTCCTTTGTTCTTCTAGGAAAGACTGTGCCGTTACTTGACACTGATAAAGCCTAATGCCATAATCTAGAACAATTTCCAGTGATGAATATTTTCTAAGGCATGAAAATGTATTCTATAATGTTCTTACTAAATTTGACATTTATGATACTATTTATTTCTTTATGTATGTCCAAATTTTATTCTGGTATAATTTTCCATCAACATGAAGTAACTTTAATTAGCATTTTATTGCCATACACAATTTAAGACAGTGAATCTCAAGTTTTTTTTATATGAAAAGGCCTTTATTTTGCCTTACTTCTTGAAGGATATTTCCATTAAATATATAGAATTCTACGTTTACAGCTATTTTGATTCTTCCAGAAATTTAAAAATATCATTTCATTCACTTCTGGCCTCCATAGTTTCTGATGAGAAATAAACTGTTAATCAATTCACTTTTTGCTCTGTATTTAAAGTGTTGATTTTCTCTTGCTACTTTCAAGATTTTCTCTTTCCCTTTGAATTTCAATATTTAAATAATTATATGTATATATGTGACCTTCTTTGTGTGTATTCAGGATGGGATTCATTTAGCATCTTGAAACTCTAAATTGACTTGGTATGTTTTTGACAATGACGTTTTTCTATTACATTCTCTCTTCTCATTCTGGGACTACAGTTGCCATAGGTTAGACTTCTTTGTATTATTAGACTTCTTTGTGTATTTCAGCACCTAAAAATTTGTTCAGTTTTTCAATCTGTTTTTTCCCTCTTCATGTGGCATAATTTCATTTATTTTGTTTACTATCTCCTGTCATCTTTATACTGCTGTTAATCCCCAAAATTACTTGTTTCAGGAATTTCCCTTTTCACTGTAAAAGTTAATAATGTGTACATTTTGAATTAAGTGTTATGGAGATAGTAAAATGTTACTGAAAATCTTTTGAAAGCATGTGTGGAAGCAGTAGAAACTGTCCTTTATTCTCCAGAAATCTGCAATGTTTTAGAAACGCTTAAAAACATTTATTTTTTCAAAGTGAACTTGAAAACATTTTTTCCAACTGATATCTCCCCCCCCCCTTTTTTTTTTATTGTTGCTAAAGTTTGAAGTCTTCATTCAAAGATAGAAATATGAATCACCTAGCTGAATTTATGACTTAACTATTTCATGTCTATTCCTTCAGTTTTGTTATACTTGCCAGTGATCTTGTTGTTTTTTTAACGATCTATACTGGAAGAGAAAAAGTAAATACTTTCTTTACTCCCTAAATCATAGAAAGATTTGGTAGGAATTCATTTCGCCCCACCAAAATACTAAATGAATGAACTGTAAGAATATACATTATTTTAAATTGTCCATAAATAACACATTAATGTCTTCTGAAAACATGAAGTTCAGCATATTCCCTTTTGTTGTTGTAAAACGCAATTTCCTTTTGCTTAACCCAAGTAAGTAACTTGGTAAAGAAAATTTTCCATTTTTGCCCCATTATCAAGGTTTTCTGTCCCCCTGTATTTTCTCCAGGCTATACAAATCTCCACACACATGGCCTTTGGCAATCCACTTCAGCTATCAGTCTCACCTTTCAAAGTGTACCAATTTCAAGGGCTTTCATTCCACACTATTGTCAGATAATCACAATCTTCCAGAACATTCCACCTTTCTCCTAAAGCTTTCAAGAAAAAATAGAGAACTCACTCACTCCATGATATATTCAGTGCTCTCCAAACTGCGATGTACTAGAGTACACACAAAACATAATCTTCCTAGGGAAAATTTTCTAATGTTCCCCATGTGAAAACTGGTTGGAAGACATAAAATTGGACTTGGGGAAGGGGTTTCATCTGGTTATTTGGTGAAACTCCACAGAACTCTGTATTTGTGGTTCTATGCTCTCTGGGTTTATACTGATAAATGGGACTTCGCATATTTAGTTATTCAGTAACTTTGAAATTGTATTTTACTGAAGTATAGAAACAATTTTACCAGCTCTGAGCAGACAGAAAAAATAGAGCAACTATGTTTTAAAACCTGCAAAAGCTAAAATAGCTTTTCTGAGAGTACACATCTCATTTTAAAGGTACATTTCTACGATGTCTTTAGTCTCTGCTGTGGAATTCAGTAAATAAAGATGTTGATCATTATCCATCTATGTTTAGCTTTGTTTATTTTAACATGCTAATGTATTTCATTAAAGTTGCACCTGTTACCATCACTGAATTTAAGGGTCTCATGTTTCTAGTACACTCTCCTATTTTTAGAACCATATCTGGTACATCAGCTCTGTCAAACATTTTCAATCCCATAATAATTAAAACTGGATTTCAATAAATAGCCAAGAATACTCCTCCAAGCAACTCTGTTAGTATTGTTGTTACTCCCCATGTTTTGTTTTTGAAAGCTTCCAATAAAGTATTGGGACAGTTATTAGGTTTCCTTATAAGATAATGCATGATGTAGAAGCTAAAATACTCATAAAGCGACACCATGTTTCTCAAAAGATTTTTTAACAGGAGTATTATCTCCCACACACCTTATCTTTCTTATTCTATTACAAGATATTCTCCACCATGCCTAGCAAAGGATCCTACATATGATATGCTCAGAGTTAATATCTGTAGAATTAAAAGGAAGCAAATGAAAATCATTATAAATTTTAGATTAACTTCATTAGCCCAAAGACTTCTACTCCGCAAGTAAAGTTCCAGGGCGGTATCATATAACACCTTTTCTACTGTCACACCTGAAGCAAGTCTTCAGATACCCAGTCTGCTTCTTTCTTTTGATAACTCTGTACACTTTTCCCTCCAAGTTTTTGTTCATTCCTGACTACCTACTATTTTTTGAAATATTCACCTTTTGAAATGTCTAAAAAATACAAATGTACTTCACAATTTAATGGTTTATAACTTAACACTAAAGTAAAATATAAAAGAACTGCAACATTACAATTGCTGAAATCACAAGGTCCTCGCTTTAGACACAGTATTACTGTTTATAATGTGTGGATGCTGACCTCATCTAGAGAAAAGTTCGACAGGGTGTGTACTTTCATTCATTCAATGGATATTTATTGAGCAACTGTTCTGAGTCAGGCATGGTACTAACATCTAGGGCTTCAATAAAGTAGAAAAAGTCTCATCATCAGGGAATACTTCTAATAATTCTAGGAAGGAGATTGTCAACAATCCTGTTCCTTCTCCCTGGAACTTCCTTGCAACAAATAAAAGCTTTATATACTTGAGCTATTCAGAGCTAGAAACACATAATTTGAATCCAAGTTCTTCAGAAAAAATGAATGCAAGATATTGCATTACATCTTCACATAGTTTACTTATGCCTTTATTCTTCCAGTACATATGTATCCATCAACAGTGCTAAAATATTTCCATAGAAAAAAATTCTATGGAAATATTTTAGGACTGGAAAAGAGCACAGGACAAAGCATTCTATGTTCCCATTTTTTAGTCTATAAAAATGAAAACATGTTAAAAAATAGTATCTCAGATACTGAAAACTGATAAATATTTCAATTTTAAGTGCAACACCCAAAACGTTTTCAACTCCTAGAGATTATGAAGATCCCATAATTTCCCTGTTTAATTAAAATACAGTATGGCCAAAATATTTGATAATAGAAATGAAATAGAATAACAAAATATATGCATTTAGTTTATGTGGGAATAAAAAGAAATTAGACTTACTACAGGCGCTCTTCTCCATCTGAGCCAACACATTAAATTTAATCTGATTTGGACCAATTCTGGAATATATGTCTATCTCTTAGCATCCTTGCCACCTTCTTTCTATATAAGAATCTTTACTGCAAACCCATAAATTATTCCTCAAATTATTCTTTTGACACATTATCATTAAACATTGAAACAAAAATGGAGTAAGGAAGCTACATAGGCTGTTATTAACTGATTCTCTTTCTTCTATGAGTAAATTCTAAATTCTATTCATGTGCTTTTGGGTCTAATCAGACTTAAGTTATATATAATATGCCATTACAAGTTATTTCCAAGAGATTAATTTGAATATAGTAATAAAAATATGGATGCTTTTTGGGTTGAAACGCATCCCAAGTTACCATTAATACTAATTATGGGAAAAGAATATAAACAAACCCATTCAAGCAACACCATTTAAAGCAGAATTTAGGGATCAGCTGGGCATGAATTAGAATATTTTATATAACTCTAATGTACAATTGATTAAACAATTTTAAGACAATGTCAAAAACATATACAATTGAGTAGATGTGTTGGAGGATGAATTAATTTAACAAGGCTAGAAGAGGTTACTGTAAATATGTAACTGTGTAAGAAAACTCATCACTATCTTTAACAACATTAATTCCTTCCTTTACTGCATAACTACTGACCATTTAATATATGACAGACACTAGACATGATATACAATGGTGAATATAAGCTTGATCTGTCACCTTAGAATTATGGTCTATTTGAGAGAAAAAAAAGGAAATAGGTCATTTTCACAAATAAACTACGCTATTAGATCAGTAAATATTCATCACTCTGTGGGAAAACTTTGAGGATCCCCCTACAATAGATGTTTTTTTCTCTTGGTTACGAGTGCTTCTGTTTCCAGGGATAACCATCAGTTTCCAAAACTGATAGCCACTAGCTAGAAAATTAAAACAAGAGTTCAGAATCCAGACAATGGATTTGTGACAAGGGCTAAAACTGATAAACTTTGGAGAGGTAAAACTTACATATATTTCTTAGAAAGTGAATACACACTTTAATAATCAGAGGAGTGATTTAATAATCACAGGAGAAACTCAGAAATGTGGTATCAAAAAGAAGAGTACACATAACCTAAATGGTCATTAAATATATTTTTAGTTAGTAGTGAAGTAAAAGCAACCTCAGGGAACATATGGTATAAATTTGAAAGTTCACAGAATATTAAATATTTTCCAAGGTTAGTATATCTAAACATTTTTACACCTAACTTCATTGGGATATATAAAAACTCACGTCATTATTTAGCATTTGAAATTTTATATATGAATTAATATACAACTAAAATAAGTCAGATGCTATTTCTTTTCTTGAAGAAGTCAACATTTCCCAAATTCCCTTTTAATTTCCCCATCTTCTGCCCTGCCTATAATAACAACAACAACAAAGGCAAACTCTCATGGCAGGAGAAGGTCACTGGAAAGAATAGGGAACTCTATTTCGTCTTCCCAATTTGGTTAGGTTCACAACAGCAGGACTCTAGATATGATGAAAAATGTTTCTACTTACCTGGGAGTGAAGGGAGAACTGGCAAGATAACCCTAGGGTCATGGAATAGTCTTATTTATCTGTGAAATGCATGGGCTAAAAGACACTTAAAAAAAAATAAGTACACTGTGGTATCTGAAGTATCTAACTGGAACACTAAGTGATCTCTGATAAAATGCAAGCTAGTAAGGTTGTAACAGCTTGTAGCTTGGCTTCAGGGGAGCATAAAAAAGCACAACTATAGGAGTTTCTCTTTTGAATAGGAAAAAAAACAAAAAAAAAAATGAGAGAAGGCATTCTAGTTGGTAATTGGAATCCCTTGTGACCTGTGAACAAGGGAATGAATAAGAGCTCAATAATTTGAACAAACCAAAAGAAGACTGATTCCTTCTAACAGTGGCTAACCCGGGAAACACTGAGTTCTTTCTTTCTGGAAATGTTAAAGTAAAGGCTGAAGAATAACTTTCCAAAAATGCTATAAATAGAATTTCAGTTCTGCCCTGCAAGAGTAGCTGCATGAAAAGAAGTGCAGGTCAGTGGTGTCATGCTTTAAGGAAGAGTCTTCTTTCCCCCGTATAGGGTTATCCTTTCTGTTTTTCCAAGTTATCAGCAGCACCCCCCCCTCCTTCTACCTGACACATGCACATAATACGTAATGATTGCACTCCATGAAGATGCTTCGGTTCACCTTTTTCCAGTTTTGAGTGCCTGGGCTACAGTGTACTTTGTCTTCAAAAATACAGTAGCAGTGGCTCTTTTAGTGAAAATGGCCCCAAGACTTAAGGAAGCCCATATCCCCCTCATGTATATAGAGAAGGAAGTCCTTGGAATTTTTGTCACCTCCTCTTCCTTCCCATTACACATATACACACCGATGGGTAAAATATTCAAAGCCCCTGCTCCTTTGTCCTAGTCCAGAGCAACTGCAGGTTATAACAACCCTCCAGAGTTCTTCTGTAGGATCAGGCTGAAAGTACCCACTGTGTGATTTTACCCAAGATCAAAATCTCCTTTTTTGGCTTTTCATCCTTTTCCCCTCATAGTTCTGGGAATACTCTTTTGAATAAGTCACTTGTATACAAAATGTCACCTAATGTTTGCTTCAAGGGTATCTAATATAAAACATGTTCTTATTATACTTTTCTTCAAGGTTCCTTGCTGCTCCTATTTTCTCCTTGGAGCATTCACCAACAACTCTTTCTCTGAACTTTAATACAGACTGATAGTATGTATTAATACAGACTGATGTAGCAGATCTTGTGCTAAGTTTCACATTCAATCTCATTTTTTCCTTCTAATTTTGAAACGATTACAGACTTACATGAAGGTGCAAAAACAGTACATGGAGTCCCAGGAGCCTTTCACACACCTTCCCCCCAAATGGTATCTTACGTAACTAGCACAATATTGAAACCTGGGAACTGACATCAGTGCAACACTTTTAACTTGATCACATACACTCATTTGTGTCTGTGTGTCTGCATGCATGTGTATGTCTGTGTGTACTCTTAGGCAATTTCCCTGTATGTATACATTTGTGTGACCACTATCTCCATTATGATAGAACAGAACTCTTCCATTACTACTAAGGAATTCTCTTTCATGCTACCCTTTATATTTACAACCCACGCTTGCCCTTAACTATCACTAACCATTAATCAGTTCTCCTTCGCCACAGTTTTGTTATTTTGAGAATGTTGTATAAATGTTATCATATGGTATATGATATTGAGGGTTTTTTTCCCACTAAGCATAATGTCCTGAGGTCCACCAACATTGTAACATGTATCCATAGTTTGCCTTTATTGCTTAGTACTACTGCACTGCATGAATATATCAGAGTTTGTTCAACTTTTCACCCACTGAAAACATCTGGGTTGTTTTCAGTTGTAGACTGTTACAAATAAAGCCACTATAAAAATTTATGTACAGGTTTCTGTTGTTCTTGATCTCATTTAAAGCTCTCACAAAGCCTGTGAAAATGAAGACGTTATTATGTAACTAGAAAGATTTAGAGTTTATATTCTAGTCCAGGCCTGGATTATTTCAAAACCAAATTTGCCAATCACACAGTGATACTAACTGTTCTGATATTTCCTACATCATTAGATTTCGTGTTTCAGGACTCCCATAACAACTAATGAGTAGGATCTTACACTGAGAATGCCTTTAAGTGCTCAGTAGTTAACAATTATTATTTATGAAATGTTTGCTTCCCTCCAATGAGCACTACAATATACTATCTGCTTCGTGGTGAACATAATGACAGCTTCTCTAACAAGAGTGACCGTAGTCCTGTGCCTGTATGTTCTATTCCTGCTCAGATAACCACTCACCATGTTTAATAGAGAAAAAAAAACACATTTAAAATCCTTTTTCTTCACTGGCAGTGTTATCTCCTCACTGAATAATGAACAAAGCATGTTTATTCCTGTTTACTCAGTTCAGTTGAATTTTTGTGGAATATCATTAAATATTCCTAGACCTCATAACAACTCTGGGCAATGTATAATAACTATATACCAATATTATAAAGAGGTTAAAAGATTATATAGATGAGAGAGAGTGTAGTAGGCAGAAGGCAGAATAAATGCCCACCAAAATGTCCATGTCCTAATTATGTAACTAGACAATTTAAATATATATAAATTATATACCAGAACCTATAAATATGTTATGACAAAAAGGAATTGAGGTTGCCAATAGAACTAAGGTTGCTAGTAAACTGACCTTAGATAGGGAGATGATCCTAGAGTACTCAGGTGGGCTGAATATAATCACAAGAGCCTTTACAGGTTGAGTAAGGAGGCAAAAGAGGAGTCAGATTCAGAGAAAGAGATGTGATGATGGGACCAGGGAGATGGTGATGTGAGAGAGACTCCATCCAACGTTGCTGGCTTTAAAGATGGAGTAATGGGGCCAAGACCCAAAAAATGTAGGTGGCCTCTAGAAGCTAGAAAAGGCAAAAGAACTGATTCTCCCTAGAGCGTCCAGAAGGAACACACTATTTTTACCTACTGAATGCAGTCAATAACTTGGATTTTATCCAGTAAGACCACTTCAGATTTCTGAACTTCAGAAATGAGAAAATAAATGTATGTTTTTCAAAATAAGTTTGTGAACATTTATTACCAGTAATAGGAAACTAATATAATATACATAGGTAGTCAGAAAGACAGACGATAGACAGGTGATCGATAGATGGTGGATTTTATGTGTCAACTTGGCTAAGTTGGGGTGTCCAGATGTTTGGTCAAACAGCAGTCAATATGTTGCTGTATTTTTTAGGTGTGACTAAGATTTAAATCAGTAGACTCTGGATAAAGCAGATTACCCTCCATAACGTAAGTGGACCTCATCCAATCACTTGTAGGCCATAAAAGAAAAAAAAACTAAGGTCTCCTGAAAATGAAATTCTGCCTCCAGACTGTCTGTAGACTCATGAGTATAATATCAACTCATCCCTGGTCTCCAACTTGCCTTTCTGTCCTATAGATTTCAGACTTCCAACTCGACATTCATGTGAACTAATTCCTTAAATATCTGTGTATACACATGTATATATATACACACATATATATGTATGTATATGTACACAAAAATACATTCTATTGTACTGAGTCCGTGGCTTTGGAGAACCCTTACTAATACAAATGAGAGAGGAAGAGGGAGCAGGAAGCGGGGTGGGGGGGGGCGGGAGAGAGAGAGAGAGAGAGAGGGAGAGAGAGAGAGAGAGAGAGAAGATATAGACAAAGAAAGTAGAAAAATTGTGGTTTACACTTGAATGAGAAAGCCTAGACTTTTCTTCAGTAAGGAAGCTCTAAGCAATATTCTCCTAGTCTTTCATATAGATAATTGACCTTCTCTTCCTCTCATAAACCTAATTTGAGGTTTACAACAAAAAGTAATTTTTACTGGCGTATAACCGTAAGGACATTGCATGGGCGACTGGGGGGGGGGGGGCGGTGGGGGGGTTAGCCTGTTCCTACCAAGCTGTATCTCTGAAATGTTAAAATTTAGTTCACCATGATAAATTATATACATGCAAATATACTTATGTATATCCCAAGGACTGTCCTTTTGAAACCAATGGAACAAAACCACAGTTTCCAATAGTATTAAATGTGAACATAGTAGAAAATGAGATTGCCCCAAGGCTTTAATGAAGAACTTTTAGTGCAAGGATTACTTACATAGAGCCAGGCACAGTTACAGAACAAACAAGGATATGTAAATGATTCAAGTATTAACAATAGCAGGAGGCCATTATCTTCACCTCCAGAACTGATGAAAAGGGGGAGGTAAGTGGTACCAAGGGCCAGTGACAGCTCTAACTATGGATAAAGACCCACAGAGGGGAAGCCACAGTCACAATAGTCATAGTTGGAGCATCACTACCAGAGACATGGCACTGTAGCCCAGAGTCCTTTTTTTCTTTAAGCCCCCCATCTCCTCCCAGTACCACTCAAAGGTTTAATCCAACTGCATACCACAGAAGTCAGTCTTCTGGGGCACAGAGTATGGTAAGGAATGCTAAATAATAACTATGTGGGGAACAAATTCAGAATAACCAGTATTTTCTGCCCTTGGTCTACACACAACCACAAAATGCCTTGAGTGGAGATTTTTCCATCAATCTTACACTGATTCTCATATCCTTCTGTAGTTCCACTTAACCACACGTATTATCTTAGATATTCCATTAATTCCCTACTTGTTTATTCTTTTTTATGGCTAGTCATCTCATTTATTCCAATGTCTCTAATTTCCTGTGACAGAAATATGTTGGGTGTTCACCAAGCATTTCAATATTCTCTTCCTGGACACTTCCCTGTGGGTCCCCATGATTGAGTTCTAAATAATGGAATGTGAGCAAAAATGGCTTGCATCACACATTTAAATTGTCAGTATTACAAAACAAAGAGTATGGATTCCTGAGCTGCTAGGGATATTGTGGGTGAGAAATAACCCTTTTTAATGCTGAACACTGAGATAACTGGATCGTTAGACAAGCTAGCATTAAACACAGTAACATTTACATACACACCTTCTAAATTAAATTTTCTCCTTTGAATGTCTACTTTCCTCATTTCTTTTTTGAGTTGTCTAATGACCTAGACCCTATTCTAATCTACATTTGGTGTCTTAACTCAAGTGAATATAATGCTCACAAAACCAACACAACTTCTGAGAATAAAAGGCTATTTAAGCTACTTGGTGGGAGGGGAACTCTTCTTGTAGACCCCCAAAACAGTGCATCAAATAATAAAGAAAGCTATTCCCATTTCCCTCTCTTCCCAACAGTGATTATTTTCAGATTTACAAGTCATACGAACCCAAGAAAAAAACCACCGGTCTACTGTCAAATTGCCAAGATGATAGAGGGAACTAAATATAAAAAACTGCATGAACTAAACTCAGAGAAAGAGGTTTTCAGATAAATTTTAAAATCATAATGCAACTCTTTCCTTGATTCTTGAAGGACTTTCCTTAAAGTGGCTTGGGGGGTGTGATTTGGGAGA
Organism: Balaenoptera acutorostrata; assembly: GCF_949987535.1. Lineage (NCBI taxonomy): Eukaryota > Metazoa > Chordata > Mammalia > Artiodactyla > Balaenopteridae > Balaenoptera > Balaenoptera acutorostrata. Next base: position 20,699,963 of record NC_080081.1, read on the forward strand.
AATGGAAGTACAATGTATTAAAGACAATATCAAATATATTTAATTTGCAATACCTTTGGTCAGAAGCTTGATTGCAATCAAATTGTTCCCTCTACAGATGGCCGAGTTTCCATGATTTTCATCATGAACATGATTGGACTATCTCAATGTATCAGCTGCAGATTGAACATTCACTAGGGTTTTGTCCGAATAAAGCACAAGAATTCTTCCCCTTAATTCACATTTGATATTTACTATACATAAAATCTGCACTATTAGAAAAACTAGAGGTTTATTTTCACTCACTGAAATGACTAAAAATTACTGTTAAATAAAGCAAATAGTATCTTTGATCTAACACAAGCAGTAAAAGTAATATAACACAATTTGCATATCACAATGATACTGTCTCATTTTCTTCTAATGTATACAGTTGTTCAAGAAAAAAATTTATATTTTTTTAAATTAATGTATTTTATTAATAGTTACCCAACTGCAGGATATCTTCAAAATGCATTTGTTCATATTTGTAAATTGTATCCAATTAATATTTTATTATGTTTAAGCCATTTTAAAATAAATTTATGGTAAGTTCAGTGCATAGCTCACAATATATAATGTTTTTAATTTTTCCTATTCAGCTGATTTGAATATAATTAAGTGCTTAATGAATTCAACTACGTTTTCTTTAATTGATAAGAAGCCTATTTTAGATGGAAGTATTCAAAATTTTTAACATCTGGCATCTATCACATTTCAGTGAACTCAGTCTACTGCCTAAGTGTGATAGGGTAGAATGGTCACCCAGAATAGTTTACATCCTAATCCCTGGAACTTTTGAATGTTACGTTTCATAACAAAAGGGATCTCTGAAGATTATATTAATTTTAAGGATCTTAAATTAAGGAGATTATGGATTACCTAGGTGGGTCCAATCTAATAACCAGAGATCTTAAAAACAGAAAACCTTCTCTGAAAGGAGTTAGAGAGATGCAGTACAGAAGGCAAGAAAGATGCAGCAGAAGAGGAAACTGGAAGAATTCCAAGAGAATTGTTTGACACGCCATTGCAGGTTCTGAGATGTAAGTGCACCACATGCATGGATCTAAGAGAGGTCTCTAGGAGGTAACTGTGGTTCCTGGCTCACACCCAGATGGGAACAAAGTACCACAGTCCTACAACCACAAGGAACCAAATTCTGCCAACAACCTAAATAATCTTGGAAGTGCATTCTTCCCCAGAGCTGCGAGAAAGATACCCATCCTTGCTGACACCTTGATTTTGATCCTGTGAAGCCAGAGCAAAGGAACCAGGTGTGCTATACTTTGCCCAGACTTCTGACCTACGGAAACAAAGATGATAAAAAAAGTTTTCTTAAAACTGCTAAGTTTGTGATAATCATATACATTGAATATTCTCACTTATCTAGGGCAGCCATCTTATTTTATCCACTACATAGTATGTTTGAGCACCAGTTTTAAAATATATCTTGTCAGGTGTCAAATATTAAAGTGGAAAGTGTGCTGAATCAAACATTAATCTTTATGGAGAGTAAACTAGATAGATTTAGGGTTCTTTTTGGAAGTAGTATCATTCACACAATGAAACAAGACACTTTACATTAAGTGGTAATTATATGAGATATATGAAATACAGATTGGTCAGAAAATAACAGATAAATCTTAGACTATAGTAAGTATTTAAAGTACAAAATACGACATATATAGGAAATTCTAAAACAGTTATGAATATTCCATAGTAATATTCGATTAAATGTGACTTACAGTCAGGAGGGGATATTATATGTAATTGTCATTACTATGCAATAATATTTACAACATTGCAATCAACATTAAGTTCACAAAAATCAAATAATTTAGAAAACGAATTCAATTAAGAAAATTTGTATACTCTGTATTAAAGATAATGAAAATATTTTACATTTTATATGTAACATTTTCTAATTAAAAGTATAGCTTTGATCCCCAAAATAAAATTATAAACTTTCATTAACATAAATATTAAAATATACCTATCATTTCATATAGTTTCATTTCTGGCTATCAGTGTAATACTACAATACCCTTCTTGGAGGTTGGTTTCTTGTTCCCAAATTGAACATGTTTTTCTCACAACAAATCCTTTATTTGGTTACAATCACAGTTTAGTGGTCAAAATAAAATGCTCATGTTTGGCAAACATTTTCCAACAGAAAAATCTATCAGTTATTTCAGTGAAGTAAACATATGTCTTAGGACAACTAGAACCACACATGTTTTTGGTCATGTCTCCTTCGTGACTTTTGGTTAGAAATTATCTTAGGAGGACTGCCAATTAAAAAAATCACAGTGATTTAAAAGACGGTTGGTAGAATTTAAGTGGGAATTCAATACCCTCAGAAAACAAAAGTTTTCTTAAAAACACTGGACTAAACAGGAACCAAAGAAGATATACGGATGGCAAATAAGCATATGGAAAGATGCTCAACATCTTTTGTCATTAGGGAAACACAAATTAAAACATTTATTAAAATGGCTACAATTCCACTAATGGCAGTATCAAATATACTGGTGAGGGTGCAGAGCAACAGAACCCTTAGTTGCTGACTGGGGTGCAAAATGCAGCACTTTGTAAGAAACACTTTTAAATACACATGTTTAGCCCAAGTGACTTGAAAACTTAATTCAACACAAAATATGAATGTTTATAGCAGCTTTATTCACAATGGCTACAAAGTGGGAGCAACCAAGATATCCTTCAGAAGGTAAACAGCTGAAAAAACTGTGGTACAGCTACACACTGCAATACTAGTCAATGATGAAAAATGAAAGAGCTATGGATAAATCCTAAAGACACTGTCCTAAGTGAAAGGAGTTAGATTGAAAAAACTACTGATACATAGTAAGAAATTCCATTCATATGACATCTGGGAAAAGTGAAATTACAGATGTAGGCAACAAATCTGTGTTTGCCAAGGGTATGGGGGTATGGGAACACTGTACTAGGGGAATATTAGGGGATTATTTTTAGGGTGGTGGTACTATGACGATAGGTATGTAACACTACCCATTTTTCACAGACCATAGAACTATACAGAACAGAGTAGACCTCACTTTATTCAAATTAAAATCAACCTGGAGGTCAGAGGATACCAGGTTAAAAGGCAAAATGTGCTAAAAGAATAGAATTTTATTACAGTAATTACAATATGACTTAATCTATTTAAAGAATGTTACTTAACTAGCAACATTTTCCATTATAGACTCAGTAATAAAAAAAAGTATTTGCTATCAAGAATCCTGTATCTGTTTAAATTACAAAACTAACTATGCAAAATGAATATTGCTTTTGTTTTCCCTACTTTTTTCATTGATAACTTTTAAGCCAAAACCATGGCTATATAATATTACAGCTCTCAGAGAGAAACAACTTTCTATGTTTCCTAGAGCTGTTAACACCAATGGTTTCACACATTTGAAGATTTGAAGACAAAAGTTCAAAGTGTTCTTTAATGAGTTTCACTAGTTGCTACTTGCAGTATGTTTGAAGTTAGTATCTCAAATGACTCTCTTCAAATCAGCTTTAATGACTGTACAGTGCAAACCCCAGTCTGAACCCTTATTTTATGATTTGATATGCATATCTCTCTTTAAAAGGAATAAGAAGAATTAAGACCCTATGTATCCAAGATAAAATAAATTATAATTTCAAGTATTTTCAGATTATAATTAACATTTTACCATAAAGTGACAGTTTTAGCCAGGAAATTAACAAACAGTAATATATATCACTTCAGCAGAGTGACTCTACCAAAAGGATGCAGGTAAAGCCACTCTGTCACCCATTCCCTAAATTTGCCCCAATCTCAGTGAGCAAACTCAGATCTTGGACTTGGGGCGATTTAGGCAATTAATGTCATTTACCTTCAATCAGCAATCCAGAAGTAATATAGACTTATACATATATTGTTTAGGCAATGCATTAGTTTAAAAGGTACACATATCAAAACCTTCACAACTGTCACTGATTTGGCGTCCGGAAATTTCCACTTCATTGCATAAGAAAAAATGAAAGTATGTTCTGGACAAGAGGGGAAAACATCCAAACATCTGTGACACATAAAATCATACGATAACTTCTGGGATCTTCCTACACATTTGAACAGTAAAAGAATGACTTGTGCAGTACTCAGTATTACTGTCAACAAAAAGTGCTTTGAGGACAGAATGAAGAAACTTACAGTACCAGGATGCTACTTCATTTATCCACTTTACAGGCAAACTCATAATTTCAAAGACTATTTAAAATTACTTGTAAGTAAAGAAAAAACTACATATTTTATTAATAATTGTGCCTTAACTTAAACTGTCTTCATCATTTCATTCTATGAATTCACATTTTTGAACTACTGAGTATATCTTAAAAGTATAAATATTTCGTTTTAAAAAATATTATTCCCCAGGAGCACCATTCTATATTTACTGATAGTATTATTACATGTAATATGCACAAAAACAATCATCTGAATGCTCTTGCCATGTGAAATATACCAATTATATCAACATTTTAGTTAACCATCCAGAAGTATAGACCCCTGCATCTGCGCAAATCAGGTTGGGTTGAATGTATTAGATGTGTGGTGACATTTGAACATAGTTCTTGTAATTTTGATATATTTAGAAAATGCATTACACAATAGGCAAATCTTACTTTCATTCAAGTACCATATATTGATTGTGGAAAGGTATCAAAGAGTATTCTTTTTGCTACTTCTGGAAACAGATCAAGTGACAATTTTCAAACTAATTTTGATTTAACCACTGACCCAGTAGTAAACTGCTACTGAAGAAAAATACCATTTTTGATTATAAACTTTATATAAACTAAGCATGATGAATAATTACAAATGCGATATTTATATACTCTAAAAATAAAAGATGTTTGAGTTTCTAAGATAGATGAAATTATTAAGGCATTGTAAAAGATATAATGTTCAAGATATTTTCAAGCCGCTTATGATTTTCTCAGAATGAAACCTTGCTTTGCTTTCTCACAATGGAACAAAATCTCCAGAATCATGTAGTCAGAACACTGGAAGGTATCTCAAAAATACATATGAAATAATCTTTGGATACTTGAGAAACTTTCAGCCAACTCTATTCATACTGCATTAGGCCTATTGATCAATTTGGGAAGAAATGATATCTGATCAATACTGAGTCCTCAAATCCATGAGCACAATACCATTTATTTAGGTCCTCTTTGATTTCTTCCATCTGGGTAATTTTGTACCATGTAAAATTTAAACCTAAGTATTTCATTTTTAAAGCTATTTGAAATGATGCTGTTTCTTTCTGAAAATTTTTATTTCCAACCATAATTGTAAGTGCACAGAAATATGAATAATTTTCCTTTACTGACCTTGTCATTGCTTAGTTCTCAGTGTTATTCTGTAGATGTGTTAGAATTTTCATTGTAGCCAATCACAGTACTTTGAATACAGTATGATTTCTTCCTTTCTAACCTATGACTTTTTATAACTTTCATCACCTGATGAACAAAAGTGTGCTACAAGTAAGATGTGTAAGTGATGAGAGAGGATATTACAGCCTATTAACAATCTTAGAGGGAAAGTATTGAGTTTTTCACTATTAAGTATGATGTTAACTGTATGATTTTGTAGATGTTCTTTATCAGATTAAGGAACTTCCATTCTTTATCGTTTACTGAGAATTTTTATCATGAAAGATATAAAATTTTGTAAAATGATTTTTTCCATGTCTATGGAGATTATCCCTTTTTTCTTTAGTCTGTGAATATGATGAATTATATTGATTGATTTTCTGATATTAAGCCAGGCTTGCATTCCTGGCATGAACATTACCTAGTGTTTTCGGTTTTTTGCTTTGTTTTGTTTTGTTTTAGTATGCTATCTGGTACTAATATCAGGCTAATCTGGGCATCATAAAATGGGTTAGGTGGTGCTACATGTATTTTCTGTGGGAGATTGTATGGATGGCTATTGTTTCCTCCTTAAATGATTGTTGAAGTTTGCCAATAAAGCAATCTGGCCCTACAATTTTCTTTGTAGGAAGTCTATAAACTACAAACTTAATTGATTTAATAGACAGGAATGGATAATCTGAATAGTTCTTGAGTTAGGGTAGTTTGTGCGTCTTTAAAGAAATTGGTCTGTTTCATCTACGCTGTCAAATTAACAGGCAGACTATTGTTTTTAGTACCATCTTAGTATCTTTTCAATGTCTTTGGAGACTGTTCCCTTTTAGTTTCTAATATTAGTATTTCATGTATTCTTTTTTCTTTATCAATTTGGATAAAGATTCATCAATTTTATTGATGTTTTCAAAATAACTGCCTTTGTTTATACATACATATTTTACTATATTAATAGTCTATTCTCTTTTTCATTATTTCCACAATGATCTTATATCCTTTCTTCTGACTTTTACTTTTTTTCTTGTTTTTTAAGGTAGAAGCTTAGACGATCAATTTAAGACCTTTCTGCTTTTCTAATACTACTTTTAAAACACTACTGTGTTTCCTCAAAGTAATGCTTTAAAAATTCACTACATAAATTTTGTTATGCTGTATTTTCATTTTCATTCACTTTGAAGTACATTCTACTTTAAGACTTGTTTTCTAATACATCAATTATTTAGAAGTGCATCATTTAACATCCAAATATTTGCAGATTTTCAATATACCCAGTATTGTTGATTGCTACTTTATTTTCCTTAGGATCAAGGGACATATTACATATAGTTTCACTCTTAAATTTGTTAAGATTTGTTTTTAACCTAAGGCATGGTCTATTTTGTGATGCTCCATATGCACTTGAAAATAACATATATTCTGCTATTTTGAGGTTGTATATTCTATAAATATCAGTTGTGTAATGTTTGTTGATAGTTATTACTGATATCTCATTCATTACTATTTTTCTCTCCACTTGCTCTATTAATTAAACAAGACAGGAGTGTTGAAACCTCCAAGTGAAAGACTGAATATATTTACTTATGTATTCAATTCTGCCAGTTTTTTGTTTCATGAAGTTTGAAGCCCTTCTCTTAGGTGCATACACATTTAGGGCTGCTATGTCTTCTTAATGAATTAGCCCTGTTTTCATTACTTAATGTACCTCTTTATCCCATGTATTTTCTTTATTATAAAGTTTACTTTGCCTGATATCCATAGTTATATTCAAGCTTTCCTTATGTCATACAAATCATTTTCCATTCTTTTATTCTTTAACCATCTATAATTATATTCAAAGTGGGGTCTTGCTGGGACTTCCCTGGTGGTGCAGAGGTTAAAAATCCGTCTGTCAATGCAGGGGACATGGGTTCGAGCCCTGGTCCAGAAAGATCCCACATGCCGCAGAGCAACTAAGCCCGTGCACCACAACTACTGAGCCTGTACTTTAAAGCCCACGAGCCACAACTACTGAGCCCACACGCCACAACTACTGAAGCCCACATGCCACAACTACTGAAGTCCATGTGCCTAGAGCCCATGCGCCACAACAAGAGAAGCCACCACAATGAGAAGCGAAGCCCATGAACCACAACAAAGAGTAGCCCCCGCTTGCCTCTACTAGAGAAAGCCTGTGCGCAGCAACGAAGAGCCAACGCAGCCAAAAAATTTTAAAAGAAAAACAAAGTGTGGTCTTGTAGACAAAGTAAAATCCCCACTCTGACAGTATCCATTTGTTGGGCTTAGGCCATCTACATTTAATGCAATTATTGGTGTGTTTGAATTTCAGTCTATAATTTCATTTGTCTTCTGAGTGTTCTTCTGTTTCACTTTTCCTGACCATTTTGAATTTTTTTAATTTAAGTATAATAGATCTACAATACTGTGTCAGCTTTAGGTGTACAGCACAATGATTCAGTTATTTTTTAAGATTATATTCCATTACAGATTATTACATGAAATGGAATATAATTCCTTTGCTATACAGTAAATCCTTGTTTATCTATTTTATGTATACTAGTTTGTATCTGTTAATCCCATACCCCTAATTTGTCCCTCTCCACCTCCCTCTCCCCTTTGGTAATCATAAGTTTGTTTTCTATGTCTGTGAGTCTATTTCTGTTTCATATATGGACTCATTTTTATTATTTTTCAGATTCAACATATAAGTGATATCATACATGTAAATAATGAAATTAGAACATTCCCTCACACCACACACAAAAATAAACTCAAAATAGTTTTAAGATCTAAGTATAACACATGACACCATACAAGAGAAGATAGGCAAAACATTCTCTGATATAAATCGCAGCAGTATTTTCTTAGATCAGTTTCCCAAGGCAAAAGAAATACAAGCAAAAATAAACAAATAGGATATCATTAAATGTAAAAGCTTTTGCACTGCAAAGGAAACCATCAGCAAAAAGAAAACCTACGGAATGGGAGAAAATATTTGCAAATGATGTGACTGACAAGGGGTTAATATCCAAAATATACAAACAGCCCATACAAGTCAATATCGAAAAGACAAATAACTCAATCAAAAAATGGACAGAAGGCCTAAATAGACATTTTTCCAACGAAGATGTACCGATGGCCAACAGGCACATGACAAGATATTCAACATCGCTAATTATTAGAAAAATGCAAATCAAAACCACAATGCGGTATCACCTCACACTGATCAGAATGGCCATCATCAAAAAGTCTACAAATAATAAATGCTGGAGAACGTGTGGAGAAAAGGGAACCCTCGTACACTGTTGGGGGGGAATATAAACTGGTGCCGCCACTATGGAAAACAGTAATGGAGGTACCTTAAAAAACTGAAAATAGAGCTACCATATGATCCATAAAACCCACTTCGGGGTATGTATCTGAAAAAGATGAAAACTAATTAGAAAAGATACAGGCACCCCAATGTTCTTCGCAGCACTATTTACAATAACCAAGACACGAAAACAATCCATGTGCCCATCAACAGACAACTGACCTAAGAAAATGTGATATATATATAATATCTACAATGGGATATTACTCAGCCATAAAAAAGAATGAAATATTGCCATTTGCAGCAACATGGATGGACACAGAGAATATTATGCTTAGTGAGGTCAGACAGAAAGACAAATACTACATGGATTTTTATTTACATCTCATTTAATGTATCTACTGGCTTTTTAACTATAGTTCTTTGAATCATGTTTTTACAATATATATGTCAAACTACTCAGTCAACTTAGAGCAAATATTCTACAATTTCAAGTAAAGTGTAGAAACATTATACACAATAGTCCTTTAACTATCCTACCTTAATTTGCAGTTGTCATATGTACATCCTTATATACTGAACATCCCTCAGATAAGGTTTTAATTTTGCTTTCAGCAATTAGATATTTTTTTTAAAAATTAAGAAAATATAGGCTATTAGGTTAATGAGACATTTATCATTATTGTGTTATCCTTTAATTCTGAAGTTCCAAGATTTCCTCTGGTATTATTTCCCTGTTGTCTGAAGAACTTCATTTAGCATTTTTATTAGAGCAGCTTTGCTGATGATAAATCACCTAAATTGTTTTTCTATTGTTCAATTTGTTTGCTCTGCATTTCTTTAAATTTTAGAATATCTCTTCTATCACCTTTCTTCCAGAAGGATATTTTTGTTGGATGCGATGCTGAGGTTGACAATCACTTAACTTCCAGTATTTTAAAAATATTGTTACACTATATTCTGACCTTTATTTTTCTGGTGAGAAATATGCAGTAATTTATATCTGTGTTTCTTGATAATGTGCTGAGTTCCTGATTTCCTTTCAAGTATTATTTCTACCTTCGGTTCTCATCTGTGTTACAATGTATCTGGGTATGGCATTCTTTGAATTTACTGTGTTTGGACTCCTCCAAGATTCTTCAATCTGTAAATTAATTTTTTCCTTAAATTTGGAGAGTAGTCAGCCATAATTACTTCAAATTTTTTTATTCACCAATATTTCTCCTGTATTTCTGAGATTCCAATAATATGAATGTTAAGGACCCTTTGCTATTGTCCTATGTGTCCCTGAGCTTTTTCTTTTTCTGCTCCCTCTTTCAGGTAGATAAACTGTGATACTTTTCAAATTTATAACTTCAACCCACATCTCTCAAATTAAGGCAATAGTTGCTGCACACGTCCACTTGTAAACTTACAGGACTTTATCTCAATGTGTCTAAAATTGGATTTATCTTTTCTCTCAAATCTGCTTGTGAGAAACCCTATGGACTCTAGTTAATAAAATGCACCAAAATCCATCCACTTGCCGATGCTTGGAATCTGTGGCATCATCTTTAAATTTTTGTTGTTTGATCCATTTTTAACCACAAAATTATGGAAATAAAATTTTTGTATCAGTCTAGTTCTCTCCATCTCTCCAATCAGATAATTATCACCTCTGCTCAGCACTTTTGCAGTAACGCCATAACCACTTTCCCAGCCTTTAATTATTTCCCTGCATTCCTGTAGGAAGAGTGATTTTTTTCCCCCTGAGACCCACATTTGAAAATGGGTATTTAATTAAAACCCTTTGGTAGTTAGTCATCCTACTTCAGATAATGTTCAAACAACAAAAATTCTACCAATGACTACGTAAGCTTGGTTTCAGCTCTTCTCCCTAATTTCTATCCCCTTCTTTGTCTATGACCCAGCCATACCAAACTTTTACATTTATTAACATTCCATGTTCTCTCTAAACTCTATGCCTTTGTGCCTGATGTTCCTTTCCTTATATATTCTTATCCATAACACTGAATATTGGTTATTAACTCACGTTCCTCCCTTTATATCCTAGGTCCAAAGTTAAAAGACTGTCTTTTTAATATACTTGACTTTGTCTAATACACTAATATACATGCCAAAAGACTAAAAATGGTGTTTGGGGGAAACAATCTTTCAACCTTGCTGCAACAAAAATCACCAGAGAGGCTGCTCTGCGAGGAGGGTGAACAGAAAGGTAATATACAAATGACGAAAGACCTTCTGCCAAGCTAAGAAGTTTGCTTTAGACTACAAACAGCCCTCAAGTGAACTGATCAGACTTTCATCATTCTTTTTAAAGAATGAAATACTAAACTACTTATGAAGTCAAATTTGCAGTGGCACGTTGAATACCTATGCTTCCAAATTCAGAAAGCATCTGAAAGTTCATATACTGGAATAAAGAGAATATATGAGAAAATACTAATAGCTGATATTTGTTTTCAGAAATGTTTTACCTGATATAAGTCAATTAGTTTCTTTAAAAATTATGCTAATTCAATGAGGTGTGACTATTATTATTCAATTTTAGAGATGAAATTTTAGGCTAGAGATACTAAGTTATTTGCTTACGGGCATACCATTCATAATAAATGAATACAGGATGCAAATTTAGGCACAAAGACCTGGTACATGTAACTACAACATCATATGAAGAACAATATTTAACATGAAAGAAATCATCATCAATTAAGGAAAACAAAGCACAGCTCAACAAGGTAAAGAACCAGAACATGTTTCTTAAATGCTTATTTGTCTTTGAGTCAAATCTACAAAAATTAGCTAGATCTTTTTTAAAAATGAAGATAACACAAAGTAAGACATTTTAACTGATCTACATCTACGTGTTACTATACTGGATTGTGTCTCTTGCAAACATTCTATTGTTAGAAGATTTCTGTGTAATTATAAGATGAAAAACAGATTACTGATATTACCCTCTGTGATGGGACTCCTTGCTGTTGCAAATGGAAGGAGATTTTTTTGAGTTAATTGAAAACACAGCTTGATGTCCTTTGCAGTTTAAATACAGAAATTCAATGCACAGAAAAATTATTAATAAACTGTGCTAATGTTTGAATTGACAAATTGGTTGATACAGACAATTCTGAATTATAGTTGTTACGTCACCTTCAAATATCTGTAAATATACAGTGTGTACACTACATTACTGAAAACAAAGATTTCTTCTTAAGTGAATGTTCATCATTTGTAGCAAACATTCAAATTAGCACCAGCACACACCGTCTACAGTGACTGGGGAACAAAAAAGATTTTGCCAGAGCCAATAGGTAAATAAGCATTTGTATAAGTGCTTTCTGATATAGCATGTCATTTTTATATGCAAACATATTACCTTTCTGGGAAGATATTTTCATTATTCCCATTCTTCACGTGATAAAATCTGAGATGTGGTAAAATTATTAAGCATGCCTGTAATGTAATGACTACTTGGTGACAAAGCCAGTTACCATATTTGTGACTATTCAACTTAATGATCTTCCTCTCTAAATTCATCCAGTGTTTTTAAAACAGGCACTGTCCTATGTGCTAAGAACCGAGCCACAAACTGTGGCTACAAAACTCATATTTGGTAGATTGCAACAGGAAATAAACATTGCAGGACTAACTATGTAATATAATTTATATGAATAAACTAATTCAGGTTAAAGAAAAAAAGTAGTTGGGGGAGAGGGGATTGATATTCCCCACAGTGGTCAAGAAGGTCTCTTCAAGTAACAAACTCTTTAGGGAAGTCAAACTGAAATAAAATGAAAGAGTAAACCACAAAGATATCATTAGAGTATTTATATTCTATACACCTCCTTATACATATATTCTACATCATATTATTTTACATGTTTTATATATACACATACTTATATGTACATATAAATACATGAAAACCTAACCTATATGTATATATGTATAAACATGCAAATATACATACGTATTTTTATAGTTTTAAAATAGTCTCTCAACTAAATTTAAAATTCCTTCAGGGAACAAATTTATAAGTACTTCAGAATTAAAATAACTTTAAAATTATTCCAACCGTCATTATCTACCCCTCATCCCGTATATAACCAAGCCAAGGGTAGACAGTAGAAATACTTGTTTTACTGACTAAAGAATATAATTTTAGCTAAGTATAAAATATGAATATCCTTTAGAACATACTGTGTTGCAATACCTAGTATGCCGATATACATCATATGAGTATATATGCATATACACATATATTATACATGCATGTATACAGTATGTATACATAGTATGAACATATATGAATTCCAATCCTATTCCAAACTGTCAACCCAAACGCCCAGGCATCCTTGTCAGAGAAATTACCAATTTGTTTTTCCCCAATTCCTGACTATCCAGCCAAGCCATTACTTCCTGATCACAAGTATAAGGGTATACATTTGGCCATGTCTTGATTCAGACAACGAAGAGAAACAAATGTATTGCTGACTTTGCAAACATCTTATAGGGATGCTTCTCATGCTGCCACAGCCCACTGCTAGTTGGAATAAGAGAACTGTGTAGAATCTAGACTTTTAAAAAATTCTAACAAATATTCAAAGAACTCCCTGTGAAAAAATAAATGTGAACTGAGGGCAAAACAGCAGGCAGCTAGGAGTGAATACCATACGAGTGTTAGAAACATACTTATAAACATACTTGTGCCTGGGGAACTGCTCTTACTCAGTCAGGAGAATATATACCATTTTCAACTGAAAGATATCTTGTTGCTATCCGAAAGCCTATAATGTGACAGCTTATTTACAATTTACAATGGCACCTCAGGTTACATGGGCACCGTATGTCCCAAGGACAGGTATTAAGTTTCTAACGTCTGGTAGCAAGTTATGAAGAGTATCCCACATAGCTGAAGAACCCAAATCTCTAGGGATCTCCTCTGTGAATCTTCTATTGGGGCTTTTCACAGTTTTAATATGGCATACCTATTTATTAAAGTACAGTTGGATCTGCTGGGTTACAAAGACCAGTCAAGAAGAAAATCTTACATTCCACCCTGGAAATGCTGCAGAATCTTTTCCGGCTCAGGGTCACACTCAAACCCTGCAGCCTTTGGAACTTTGGAACTACTTGAATACAATGCATGCTATCTCTAAAATCTAAGGGGCCCAACCAAGCTTTGTGTATCTTTTTTAGTTATGAGATGTGTACGTAATAGTAACTTGTGTCCCAATTTGAAGAGGATACTATAACCGTTTTTTAGACCACTGGATCCCTCAAAATTTCACTGAAGTGGAAGGACCCTGAATTCTCACGAGGTTTATTTCTCACCCTTTTAACAGATATCTGTCATAATTTATTGTGTTCTTTTCTCCTTCTCAAGTCTAATCAGCATGCTATTACCAATGTAATAGATATTGTGTTATATTCTGTGTTATGTCAAGGAGATCAAGATCTTTGCACTACTCTACTACACTACTTCTAGTAGTCCTTCTTAATATAGGGGAAAGTGCAACTGCCAGATCAGAGGCTTCATAATAGGTTCCAGGCCTTGCTCCAGGAAGGGTATCACACTTGAAACTACAGTGCAATTTAAATAAGGACCAAGTAAAATTTCACTACAGTCTATAGCCATTCTTGGAGATTGATAAAACTTCTGAATAGACTAAATGTATAATATAAATAAGAATGTGATAGAAACCACTGAGCTCCTTTTTCCAAGTTCTTTTTTAATGGCATTACTTTATTGAATTCTCCCAGCTATGCAGTATTGTTCTCTATTTCCCAGATTGGCTAAAAAAAACAGACTAGCAAAGCGCTTACACACAGTACTACCTACCATAAAAGCCCTCAGTCTATTACTTGGAGAACCAATATGGGAAATCTGCTGGTTGGCAACAAATTTATTGCAATCATATATTCAGGAACTAGAGAATTAATGATAGACTGGCTCCACAGACCCAATGGTTTACACCCATGTACAAGATTTGTGCCCAAACTTAATTACTGGAGGTCCAGAAAACTCAACTTTGATTGGTGGACCAGAGTCACACTGAGTGCCCAAAGAATAATATTAATGCAAAACCTATGTCTACTAAAACATGGATAGGTTTATTTCTCCCTGGTAGTTATCATAGTAAACAGACATAGTTCCTAATGAAGACAGCTGAGGGGATGATTTATAATATATAAATTTTGAATGCTAATATATTCTACTTTGTAAATATAAATCAGATTTGTATCCTTAGATCTAGAAATTATTTAATCAAACCACACTTTAGTACATTGTTCATATATTTCATCTCTTGGTAAACTTGGGATCATTTCATCACCACCAAAATTTGTGCAGTTTAGATTGTTCTGTTACCCTTTTGTCCCTGCTTTTCCAAATATGGTAATTTTATCCCCTTTATTGCATTTAAAAAAGCAATAAAGACTGTGTCACTCTGAAATTACCATTGAAATTAGGGAATCATCTTCATAGCAGCATCGCCTACCATCATACCCACCGAAAGGGTCCAGCAATCACAGAACTTTATTCGAAAGCTGGCCCTCTCTCACTAATACATGTCTCAATTCTTTAGTAGAGGGATATTGTTCTGAGTCCTCTCCGAGTATGAAACAGGATATTTATGTGCAGCTCTTTCATAAAGAATACACTCCAACCTTCCCACTGCATTAAACATTTGATTCATTCCTTTGCATTGTATCAGAGAAGTTTTGACTCCTAAACCTCATTTAAAAAACAACTGCTATTGAGTTCAGCTTTCAATCAGTCTACCACATAAATTAAGCCACTTCCAACTACTTAAATATATAGAATCCAGAATCTCTGGTAAGTTATCTGTTAAGATAAATTTCTCTCGTTGTTATGTTTTGTCCTCCTCTCTCTCAACCTTTAGAATACAATTTTACACATTTTTCCTTTAGCCTCCATAAATACATATTGGCAAAAATCTGCAATACTTCTCAAAAATATACTATCTCGGGCTTCCCTGGTGGCGCAGTGGTTGAGAATCCACCTGCCAATGCAGGGGACACGGGTTCGTGCCCCGGTCCGGGAGGATCCCACATGCCACGGAGCAACTAGGCCCGTGAGCCACAACTACTGAGCCTGCGCGTCTGGAGCCTGTGCTCCGCAACGGGAGAGGCCGCGACAGTGAGAGGCCCGTGCACCGCGATGAAGAGTGGCCCCCGCTCGCTGTAACTGGAGAGAGCCCTCGCACAGAAACGAAGACCCAACACAGCCAAAAATAAAATAAATAAATAAATAAATTTATTTAAAAAATATATATATACTATCTCTTCCTGTGTCACATGCCATCACACTTGAATCCCTGCAACGTATTATGATTCTAGTTACAGATGAAATAAGGGATTGAAAGTAGTCAACCTTCAGAAGAATAAACATTCCCTTCTGTAAGACACCCTAAGGACAAGTTATTACAATGCTTTTAAGTAAAAATTTTAAAAAATGAGTTGCTTCCATTAACAGTGGTGGCTCAGAAAGCTTTAGAGAATCAAGATTCTCAGTTTCATTTGAGTCCAATCACGTCATGAATCCCATTTCTTTCCAAAAGAGGTCCTAGTTTTTACACTGAATATTTGATAAACCTCCATCTTGAGCTTACATTGTAATTCTGCAACACGCGTAATTACCTTTTGGGTATAGTTTTTACTCACATCTACCTTTTAGCTATAAGAAGTCTGCCACAGTAGAATTCTATCACTGTGATTTGAAAGCTGAGAGTTTTATTTCCCGAGCTGGTCTTTTTCATTTTGTAAACTCTGCAGTTCAGTCATCTATAACCATCCCCAACCCACTAATGGTTGTCACCCCAACAGTCATGAGCAGCAGCCATGCGTCTTACCAAAGCCTGATCTTCCTCAGGTGCTTCATCTTAAACAAGCAGTGATGGTAATTTAATTAATCCAGATGCCAAGGCACACCATATTTCCAGTCTTTTATCTCCATTGTAAAGAAACTCAGTATGAAGCCAAGGCCAACCTCAGAATTCTACTTCCTGAAAATGCACTGGTATCCATTATTGTTTCATTACTGGATCAGTGAGAACACAGAAAATACACTGTGTGCTGAACTCAGCCCATAAAGGTGAGGCAACTGTATACTTGTCTTCCTAACTCCACATTCACTGACACCACACTGGCAGTTTGAAATCTGCCATGATGAGAGTATTCACACTTAAGAAATGAGCAAATTATACAAATCGTGGATCCCCTTACCCCATACCTACCAGAGAGCCAGTTGTTAAACATTTATCATATCACTTCACTCATGTATTTAAAGAAGTTATTTAATACAGGAAATTAATTGGATAGCTAAAAGCAAAATGGTACCCTTGCTGTTATTTAGAAATCAGTAATTTTATGAATACATTCCAACCTCTAAAGGTAGGAAACTAAAAGGAAGCAATGTTATTATGACAATCTAGTGGCTCAAAAAAGCAGTACAAAGAGGTGGGTTTTTGGAGGGATGTTGCACACCTAGACCTCTTAAGTTGTTCAGACCAAAGAGAGAGAAACATGTCTTGGGGGAGCCGCACAATGCTATGTGGGAAACAGTCTGTTACAGCCTCAGACAGGGCAGAGTTCGTTTCTCAGTGGATTGGGAGAGTGGTATGGCTGGAAATCTTCCTGACAATAAGACATGGCTTGTTTGTTCTTGGTACCTCTGCATTAGCCTAGTGATGCTGGTGTTGGGAATGCCACTGTAAGTTGATGGCAACTGACCGCTATCACTGAAAGAATACTGACAGAGACTTTGACATATAAAGACATTCTCATTCATTCTTCTCATTGTCTGATGTTCCCCTAATGTCTCCTATTAATAGAACCTAACAGAAAGCAAGCTCAGAGAAACTGGAAAGTATAATTTGCGAAGTCAAACCCTAGGAAAACAAATTTAGATATAAAACTCAGACCTGGAATTAGTAGGTAAGTAACCAGAACTTATAACTTATCCATCTTGTAAAGGAGTTTAAAAATTTATACTGAGGGCAACTGAATAGGCATAAAATGCATGATAGTCAGGGAATGAATTGACCAAACAGGACTTCAGAAAAATCACTTGTGAGAACCCAGGGCAGGCAGATCCAATAGTGCCTGGATCAGGTTCGTCTCCCTAAGAATGGAGTCTTCCACAGCATCCTGGGTTTTACCCCACTCATCTTGAGAAGGCTTCCACACATCCTGGAAGAGGGCGCAGGCGCAACACAGTTTTGCAGTTTCAAGAGACGCTGGGCGCCCTCACACTTCTCCTCAACCAAGTGGCGAAAAAAGTGGCCCACACTGTCCAGAGTCACACTGCTGCTGTTGAAACAGAAGGCCAGAGAGAGCCGTGTGGCTGACAGGGTCTTGGCGCTCCGGCCGGCTGTCAGGCCTGGGCCTCTGAGGTGGGAGAGAAGAGTTCAAGACACTGGTCCACCAAAGACCTCGGGGCTCCACGTAATATCAAATGGCAAAAGTTCTCCCAGAGATCTCCATTTCAACACTAAGGCCCAGCTCCACTCAACAGCCAGCAAGCTCCAGTGCTGGACACCCTAGGCCAAACAACTAGCAAGATAGGAACACAACCACACCCATTAGCAGAGAGGCTGCCTAAAATCATAATAAAGTCACAGACACCCCAAAACACACCACTGGACACGGTCCTGCCCACCAGAAAGACAAGATCCAGCCTCATCCACCAGAACACAGGCACCAGTCCCCTCCACCAGGAAGCCTACTAAACAACCCTTCGACCCGAACTTAGACACGGGGGCTACACACCAAAATCAACGGGAATTACGAACCTGCAGCCTGTGAAAAGGAGACCCCAAACACAGTAAGTTAAGCAAAATGAGAAGACAGAGAAACACACAGCAGATGAAGGAGCAAGGTAAAAACCCATCAGACCAAACAAATGAAGAGGAAATAGGCAGTCTACCTGAAAAAGAATTCAGAGTAATGATACTAAAGATGATCCAAAATCTTGGAAAAGGAATGGAGAAAATACAAGAAACGTTTAACAAGGACCTAGAAGAAATAAAGAGCAAACAAACAATGATGAACAACACAATAAATGAAATTAAAAATTCTCTACAAGGAATCAATAGCAGAATAACTGAGGCAAAAGAACGGATAAGTGACCTGAAAGATAAAAGAGTGGAAATAACTACTGCAGAGAAAAATAAAGAAAAAAGAATGAAAAGAATTGAGGACAGTCTCAGAGACCTCTGGGATGACATTACACACACCAATATTCGAATTACATGGGTCCCAGAAGAAGAAGAGAAAAAGAAAGAGACTGAGAAAATATTTGAAGAGATTATAGATGAAAACTTCCCTAATACGGGAAAGGAAATAGTTAATCAAGTCCAGGAAGCTCAGAGAGTCTCATACAGGATAAATCCAAGGAGAAACATGCCAAGTCACATATTAATCAAACTATCAAAAATTAAATACAGAGAAAAAATAACTTACAAGGGAATTCCCATAAGGTTAACAGCTGATCTTTCAGCAGAAACTCTACAAGCCAGAAGGGAGTGGCAGGACATACTGAAAGAGATGAAAAGGAAAAACCTATAACCAAGATTACTCTACCAGCAAGGATCTCATTCAGATTCGATGGAGAAATTAAAACCTTTACAGACAAGCAAAAGCTAAGAGAATTCAGCACCACCAAACCAGGTTTACAACAAATGCTAAAGGAACTTCTCTAGGCAGGAAACACAAGAGAAGGATAAGACCTACAAAAACAAACACAAAACGATTAAGAAAATGGTAACAGGGACATACATATCGATAATTACCTTAAATGTAAATGGATTAAATGCTTTAACCAAAAGACACAGACTGGCTGAATGGATACAAAAACAAGACCCATACATATACTGTGTACAAGAGACATACTTCAGACCTAGGGACACATACAGACTGAAAGTGAGGGGATGGAAAAAAGATATTCCATGCAAAGGGAAATCAAAAGAAAGCTGGAGTAGCAATTCTCATACCGGACAAAACAGACTTTAAAATAAAGACTATTACAAGAGACAAAGGAGGACACTACATAATGATCAAAGAGTCAATCCAAGAAGAAGATATGACAATTATAAATATTTATGCACCCAACGTAGGAGCACCTCAATACATAAGGCAAATGCTAACACCCATAAAAGGGGAAATCAACAGTAACACAATAATAGTAGGGGACTTTAACACCCCACTTTCACAAATGGACAGATCATCCAAAATGGAAGTAAATAAGGAAACACAAGCTTTAAATGAAACATTAAACAAGATGGACTTAATTGATCTTTATAGGACATTCCATCCAAAAACAACAGAATACACTTTCTTCTCAAGTGCTAATGGAACATTCTCCAAGACAGATCATATCTTGGGTCACAAATCAAGCCTTGGTAAATTTAAGAAAATTGAAATCATATCAAGTACCTTTTCTGATGACAACGCTATGAGACTAGATATCAATTACAGGAAAAAATCTGTAAAAAATACAAACACATGGAGACTAAACAATACACTACTAAATAACAAAGAGATCGCTGAAGAAAACAAAGAGGAAATCATAAAATACCTAGAAACAAATGACACTTAAAACACGAAGACCAACAACCTATGGGACGCAACAAAAGCAGTTCTAAGAGGGAAGTTTATAGCAATACAATCCTACCTCAAGAAAGAAGAAACATCTCAAATAAACAACCTAACCTTACACCTAAAGCAATTAGACAAAGAAGAAACAAAAAACCCCAAAGTTAGCAGAAGAGAAGAAGTCATAAACATCAGACTAGAAATAAATGAAAAAGAAATGAAGGAAACAATAGCAAAAAGACCTGGTTCTTTGAGAAGATAAACATAATTGATAAACCATTAGCCAGACTCATCAAGAGAAAAAGGGCGAAGACTCAAATCAATAGAATTAGAAATGAAAAAGGAGAAGTAACAACTGACACTGCAGAAATACAAAGGATCATGAGAGATTACTACAAGCAACTATATGCCAATAAAATGGACAACCTGGAAGAAATGGACAAATCCTTAGAAAAGCACAACCTTCCGAGACTGAACCAGGAAGAAATAGAAAATATAAACAGACCCATCACAAGCACTGAAATTGAAACTGTGATTAAAAATCTTCCAACAAACAAAAGCCCAGGACCAGATGGCTTCACAAGGAAATTCTATCAAACATTTACAGCAGAGCTAACACCTATCCTTGTCAAACTCTTCCAAAATATAGCAGAGTAAAGAACACTCTCAAACTCATTCTACAATGCCACCATCACCCTGATACCAAAACCAGACAAAGATGCCACAAAAAAAGAAAACTAGAGGCCAATATCACTGATGAACATAGATGTAAAAATCCTCAACAAAATACTAGCAAACAGAATCCAACAACACATTAAAAGGATCATACACTATGATCAAGTGGCGTTTATTCCAGGAATGCAAGGATTCTTCAATATACGCTAATCAATCAGTGTGATACAACACATTACCAAATTGAAGGAGAAAAACAATATGATCAAATCAATAGATGCAGAAAAAGCTTTTGACAAAATTCAACACTCATTTATGATAAAAACCCTCCAGAAAGTAGGCACAGAGGGAACTTACTTCAACATAATAAAGGCCATATATGACAAACCCACAGCCAACATCATTCTCAATGGTGAACAACTGAAACCATTTCCACTAACATCAGAAACAAGACAAGGTTGCCCACTCTCACCACTATTATTCAACATAGTTTTGGAAGTTTTAGCAACAGCAATCAGAGAAGAAAAAGAAATAAAAGGAATACATATCAGAAAAGAAGTAAAGCTGTCACTGTTTGCAGGTGACATGATACTACAGAGAATCCCAAAGACTCTACCAGAAAACTACTAGAGCTACTCAATGAATTTTGTAAAGTGGCAGGATACAAAATTAATGCACAGAAATCTCTTGCATTCTTATACACTAATGATGAAAAATCTGAAAGAGAAATTTAGGAAACATTGCCATTTACCACTGCAACAAAAAGAATAAAATACCTAGGAATAAACCTACCTAAGGAGACAAAACACCTGTATGCAGAAAACTATAAGACACTGATGAAAGATATTAAATATGATACAAACAGATAGAGAAATATATCATGTTCTTGGACTGGAAGAATCAACATTGTGAAAATGACTATACTATTCAAAGCAATCTACAGATTCAATGCATTCCCTATCAAACTACCAGTGGCATTTTTCACAGAACTAGAACCAATAATTTCACAATTTGTATGGAAACACACAAGACCCCGAAGAGCCAAAGCAATCTTGAGAAAGAAAAATGGAGCTGGAGGAATCAGGCTCCCTGACTTCAGACTATACTACAAAGCTACAGTAATCAAGACAATATGGTTCTGGCAGAAAAACAGAAATATAGATCAATGGAACAGGATAGAAAGCCCAGAGATAAACCCATGCACATATGGTCACCTTATTTTTTATAAAGGAGGCAAGAATATACAATGGAGAAAAGACAGCCTATCCAGTAAGTGGTGCTGGGAAAACTGGACAGCTACATGTAAAAGAATGAAATTAGAACACTCCCTAACACCACACACAAAAATAAACTCAAAATGGATTAAAGACCTAAATGTAAGGCCAGACACTATAAAACTCTTAGAGGAAAACATAGGCAGAACACTCTATGACATAAATCACAGCAAGATTCTTTCTGACCCACCTGCTAGAGAAATGGAAATAAAAACAAAAGTAAACAAATGGGACCTAGTGAAACTTAAAAGCTTTTGCACAGCAAAGGAAACCATAAACAAGAAGAAAAGACAACCCCTCAGAATGGGAGAAAATATTTGCAAATGAAGCAGCTGACAAAGGATTTACCTCCAAAATTTACAAGCAGCTCATGAAGCTCAGTATCAAAAGAACAAACAACCCAAGCCAAAAATGAGCAGAAGACCTAAATAGACATTTCTCCAAAGAAGATATACAGATTGCCAACAAACACATGAAAGAATGCTCAACATCGGGCTTCCCTGGTGGCGCAGTGGTTGAGAATCTGCCTGCCAATGCAGGGGACACGGGTTCGAGCCCTGGTCTGGGAAGATCCCACATGCCGCGGAGCAACTGGGCCCGTGAGCCACAACTACTGAGCCTGAGCGTCTGGAGCCTCTGCTCCGCAACAAGAGAGGCCGCGATAGTGACAGGCCCACGCACCGCGATGAAGAGTGGCCCCCACTCGCCGCAACTGGAGAAAGCCCTCACACAGAAACGAAGACCCAACACAGCCAAAAATAAACATAATAAATAAATAAAAAAAAAAAAAAAAAAAAGAATGCTCAACATCACTAATCATTAGAGAAATGCAAATCACAACTACAGTGAGGTATCACCTCACACCGGTCAGAATGGCCATCATCAAAAAATCTACAAACAGTAAATGTTGGAGACAGTGTGGAGAAAAGGGAACCCTCTTGCACTGTTGGTGGGAATGTAAATTGGTACAGCCACTATGGAGAACAGTATGGAGGTTCCTTAAAAAGCTAAAAATAGAACTACCATATGACCCAGCAATCCCACTACTGGGCATATACCCTGAGAAAACCATAATTCAAAAAGAGTCATGTACCACAATGTTCACTGCAGCTCTATTTACAGTAGTCAGGACATGGAAGCAACCTTACTGTCCACTGACAGATGAATGGATAAAGAAGATGTGGCACATATAGACAATGGAATGTTACTCAGCCATAAAAAGAAACGAAATTGAGTTATCTGTAGTGAGGTGGATGGACCTAGAGTCTGTCATACAGAGTGAAGTAAGTCAGAAAGAGAAAAACAAATACTGTATGCTAACACATATATATGGAAAATAAAGGAAAAAAAAAGAAATGGTTATGAAGAACCTAGGGCCAGGACAGGAATTAAGACGCAGATGTAGAGAATGGACTTGAGGATGCGGGGAGGGGGAAGGGTAAGTCAGGATGAAGTGACAGAGTGGCATGGTCTTATATATACTACCAAAATAGATAGCTAGTGGGAAGCAGCCGTGTAGCACAAGGAGATCAGCTCAGTGCTTTGTGACCACCTGGAGGGGTAGGATAGGGAGGATGGAAGGGAGATCCAAGAGGGAGGAGATTTGGGGATATATGTATATGTATAGCTGATTCACTTTGGTATAAAGCAGAACTAACACACCATTGTAAAGCAATTATACTCCAATAAAGATGTTAAAAAATAAATAATAAAAAAGTAATTTAAAAAAAAGAAAAATCACTTGGCATCAGTGATCAGGGTAAATAGGAAAGAGGATGGAAATAATGGAAAAGCAAACATTTAAAAGACGGTTACAATAATTTAGGTGAGAATTTTTGAGAGCCTCAATTACAGCAGTGGCAGTGAGCTGGAGGAAAAGGGTAGTTTGAATAGCAACTCACAACATCAAACTTCATTTGTCTTCCTACTATTTAGGTAACACAAAGGAAAGACTAGCTTTAACTTTTGAAATTGTTTCTTATTGCAAAAAAGTTTAAATGTGCTAAATATATACAAGAAAGAAGTTACTGAATACAGAATTGATTTCATTGCTTCTAATTTTCTTTTCAGGCCAAGGACATAATTTTCAATAGCAAACATTATACACAGTTTTTCAAAGTGTATTTTAATTATCAATTGAATTTGGGAATTAAAAAATAGAATTCCAAGTTAGAAATGCCATTATTTCACCTCTATGTAATTTGGTTGGAAATAAAATAGTTAAGTCAATAATATGTTAATAAAACAGGTTTGATAATTATTTTCATAGCTTCATAGTAATTTATACCTTAATAAATATATTCAAGATCTAAAGCATCTATATTCATCAGTGATACTGGTCTGTACTTTTCTTTTTTTGTAGTGTCTGTCTGGTTTTGGTATCAGGGTGATGGTGGCCTCATAGAATGAGTTTGGGAGTGTTCCTTCCTCTGCAATTTTTTGGAAGAGTTTGAGAAGGATAGGTGTTAGCTCTTCTCTACATGTTTGATAGAATTCACCTGCGAAGCCATCTGGTCCTGGACTTTTGTTTGTTGGATGTTTGTTTGTTGAATATAGATGCAAAAATCCTCAACAAAATACTAGCAAACAGAATCCAACAACACATTAAAAGGATCATACACCACGATCAAGTGGGATTTATCCCAGGGATGCAAGGGTTCTTCAATATACGCAAATCAATCAATGTGATATACCATATTAACAAATTGAAGAATAAAAACCATATGATCGTCTCAATAGATGCAGAAAAAGCTTTTGACAAAATTCAACACCCATTTATGATAAAAACTCTCCAGAAAGTGGGCATAGAGGGAACCTACCTCAACATAATAAAGGCCATATATGACAAACCCACAGCCAACATCATTCTCAACGGTGAAAAACTGAAAGCATTTCCTCTAAGATCAGGAACGAGACAAGGATGTCCACTCTCACCACTATTATTCAACATAGTTCTGGAAGTCCTAGCCACGGCAATCAGAGAAGAAAAAGAAATAAAAGGAATACAAATTGGAAAAGAAGAAGTAAAACTGTCACTGTTTGCAGATGACATGATACTATACATAGAGAATCCTAAAACTGCCACCAGAAAACTGCTAGAGCTAATTAATGAATATGGTAAAGTTGCAGGATACAAAATTAATGCAGAGAAATCTCTTGCATTCCTATACACTAATGATGAAAAATCTGAAAGAGAAATTATGGAAACACTCCCATTTACCATTGCAACAAAAAGAATAAAATACCTAGGAATAAACCTACCTAGGGAGACAAAAGACCTGTATGCAGAAAACTATAAGACACTGATGAAAGAAATTAAAGATGATACCAATAGATGGAGAGATATACCATGTTCTTGGATTGGAAGAGTCAACATTGTGAAAATGACTATACTACCCAAAGAAATCTACAGATTTAATGCAATCCCTAGCAAATTACCAATGTCATTTTTTACGGAACTAGAACAAATCATCTTAAAATTTGTATGGAGACACAAAAGACCCCGAATAGCCAAAGCAGTCTTGAGGGAAAAAAACGGAGCTAGAGGAATCAGACTCCCTGACTTCAGGCTATACTACAAAGCTACAGTAATCAAGACAATATGGTACTGGCACAAAAACAGAAACATAGATCAATGGAACAAGATAGAAAGCCCAGAGATAAACCCCTGCACCTATGGTCAACTAATCTATGACAAAGGAGGCAAAGATATACAATGGAGAAAAGACAGTCTCTTCAATAAGGGGTGCTGGGAAAACTGGACAGCTACATGTAAAAGAATGAAATTAGAATACTCCCTAACACCATACACAAAAATAAACTCAAAATGGATTAGAGACCTAAATATAAGACTGGCCACTATAAAACTCTTAGAGGAAAACATAGGAAGAACACTCTTTGACATAAATCACAGCAAGATCTTTTTTGATCCACCTCCTAGAGTAATGGAAATAAAAACACAAATAAACAAATGGGACCTAATGAAACTTCAAAGCTTTTGCACAGCAAAGGAAACCATAAACAAGACGAAAAGACAACCCTCAGAATGGGAGAAAATATTTGCAAACGAATCAACGGACAAAGGATTAATCTCCAAAATATATAAACAGCTCATTCAGCTCAATATCAAAGAAACAAACACCCCAATCCAAAAATGGGCAGAAGACCTAAATAGACGTTTCTCCAAAGAAGACATACAGACGGCCATGAAGCACATGAAAAGATGCTCAACATCACTAATTATTAGAGAAATGCAAATCAAAACTACAATGAGGTATCACCTCACACCAGTTAGAATGGGCATCATCAGAAAATCTACAAACAACAAATGCTGGAGAGGGTGTGGAAAAAAGGGAACCCTCTTGCACTGTTGGTGGGAATGTAAACTGATACAGCCACTATGGAGAACAGTATGGAGGTTCCTTAAAAAACTAAAAATAGAATTACCATATGACCCGGCAATCCCACTACTGGGCATATACCCAGAGAAAACCGTAATTCAAAAAGACACATGCACCCGAATGTTCATTGCAGCACTATTTACAATAGCCAGGTCATGGAAGCAACCTAAATGCCCATCAACAGACGAATGGCTAAAGAAGATGTGGTACATATATACAATGGAATATTACTCAGCCATAAAAAGGAACGAAATTGAGCCATTTGTTGAGACGTGGCTGGATCTAGAGACTGTCATACAGAGTGAAGTTAAGTCAGAAAGAGAAAAACAAATATCGTATATTAACGCATGTATGTGGAACCTAGAAAAATGATACAGATGAGCCAGTTTGCAGGGCAGAAGTTGAGACACAGATGTAGAGAACAGACATATGGACACCAAGGGGGGAAAACTGTGGTGGGGTGGGGATGGTGGTGTGCTGAATTGGGTGATTGGGATTGACATGTATACACTGATGTGTATAAAATTGATGACTAATAAGAACCTGCAGTATAAACAAACAAATAACTAATACTAAACTTTCATTGGGTTATTTGTATGGAAATATGTTAATATAAATGTTTCAGACATTACATGAAATTTCTAAAAATCTTATATGTTCTGGTATAATGTTATAAGTCATAATCCTAGTTATTACTTTAAAATGTATATCTCAGAAATAATTAATTTTCTTGTCAACTGCATTATTATGAACTTTCATCAAATCTTTAACCGTGGTCATTTTTAAGTCTTTTGTCATTTACAGACAGTTCTGGGTGTACTCTGATGCTTTTGTAAATATGTTCCTATAAAAGGGTTTCATCTTCAGGAAATTCATGAAAAAGACTCTGACAAGTATAGGTTTCTGGTAACTGACTATACTGCTGAACTGAATGAATAAGCATGTTCAGAACACTAATGGAAAACTGATGAATTCATAAAAGTGCTAACAAAAGATCAAGATAAAAAAAAATTAATTACATGGGACTGAGTGAACTGATGAGGATGGGTATAATTTTTGTGACTTTCTGTTTGAATTTAAAAAAAGAAAAAATCCCACAAGGACTCAGAGGCAAAGAATATACAAATCAATTTTCACTGCAAAGTAAAGGAGCTGTTACAGTGGAGGATTACTGGACTGAATGTCAATATTATGACATAGTAGGAGTGTGTTTCATGTTTGGTAATTGCAATCATTGTTGCTTTTGTTGTGGTCATCCATGTACAATGCTTGGTGTCAGTCTATTTATCTCTTGTAAAAATAAAATACAATGTGTGTGTGTGTGTGTGTGAAAAAAAAACAAAAACAAAAACAAAAATAATGTTACCACATTCTAGAGTAAAAAAAAAAAAAAAGATCTAAAGCAAAGTTTTCTTCCATTTAGTTTCCATTCAAGCATAAGCGTAACAGCCTGTAATGCACTGAAAATTATTTAAGACCTTGATTATTGAGACAAATATTCTGGAGTCATCATATATCCTAATTAGCATCAGATATAGAATTAAGAGTATTAATGTAATCTGAGGGTAAATGTGTATTTGTTGGAAAAATGTTTCCTGATGAGTTCACGTGCAAGCCATTCACAAGCCTATGTACCACCAGTGCTTCAGAAAGCCAGGGAAATAGCCAAGTAGTCAAATGAAAACTGTCTAAAATATTAGTAGTCTGCATACTATTCACGTAATTGCTGGCCTCCAGAGGTTCAACTAATAAGCAGAAGATAGAAACAAGGCATCCTAGGCAGCAGTTCAATTTTGAAAATTAGGAGATCATGCCAAGGCAGAAGTCCAATGCTATAAATGGATTCAGTATTGGGAGGAGCAGATCACAAAGCGCTACTACTGGGTATGACATGAGTTTTTGTTCATCCATCTGATTAATCAAATTACGGTTCTCATTAACAGCAAAGGATGTGCAGGAGACTGGCTTCTGGTTTCTTGATCTAGTATGAGTCACCTTAGCCCTCTGTACTTCTGGATGAATTTTTGTTGAAGGAGTAAGAAGTCTGTTGATGTATTTACAGTTCCTGGTAGGACTGCCTTAGAAACAGACAAGCTTGTACCAACAGACGGCACAAAAAAGATACTGCCTCAGGGATAAAGGAAAGGCAAAAACAGGTGAAACAGGGGTTACCTAACAATGACTAAAATTTTCAAGAAATACTGAAGATTTCACAACTACAGAAGTAGATTTAACCCATCATTAGCTATTAGTTAGTCAGAGAAAAGAAACAACTTATTAATGCCATAAAATAATCATCAATTTGGGCAGAGTTGACAATGCTGGGGGAGAAGGGAGGATTAAGAGGTAAACAGAAAGACTGGGTGCTTCTGTATACTTCATCAAGACAGTAAATAAAGTGTTAAGTTGCAAAAAATACAAAAAATAAGAAACTTTAAGATATAAGACCTAAAAGCAAACTAGTTAGGCATGATTTCACCATGGACTATACATTCTACTAAAACAAAAGAAAATGTGGCATAAACATTCTTTGATAAGAAGCTACTTTAATTTTGAAAACATAAAATTGCTGGGCTATATGCTTTAAACAGATATAAGCTCTGAACTTATTTATTAGTATAACTCAACAGAAGTGGGTCTCTGTATGGTTATTTCAGCATGTTGTTGAATTCAGATGAACAACCAAAAGCAGTGACAAAGCAATTTAATCCTTTACAACAGTGTTTTGAAAAATGCCAAAGGTGCTGCAATAACACCGGGGGGGTGGGGGGGGTGGGGGGGTGGGGGGGGGAAGTTCATCAAGTACTTGTCACCTCATTATCTTTCAAAAGCATTGATACTGCATGTCTCCCTCCCTCCCGCCCCTGCAATATTTTTCAGATTTCCTCAAATTCAGCCCAATTCTGTGCTTTTCAAAAGGGTACTTCCACTCTCTTTTTGGCCACAGTCTTTCCTCCCCTAAGAAAAGATACTCTGAATTCTCCAATGTAAAAGAGACAAATCAGTCTGAGTTACTTTCAATTCTCTCAATCCTTACCATGATCTGAAAAGGCCTAGTAACCACAAAGATTCATTTACTTTATTGTGTCTTTATAAGCAGATGATGTGTCTCAGAAGCAAATTACTCACTTTCCATCTCACACTTTATACACACAACTGCACTGCCACCCACAGCAGCCTCCCATAAACATCTGCATTTGAAGCAGAAACTATACCTTAAAAATAATCTATCTGCATGTAGTAGTTTTATCATCCCCATCCCACCCCCACAGATCTTATCTGCTGTGCTTGAAAGAAACTGTGTGATTATCTGAACTTTATAACTCTTCTTCATTTCTGACAATTCCAGTTTACCTCTTGACCTATATGTCTATCAAGTCTATTTGGTAAAGCATTTGAGCATGTATGTCTGTGTATGCATGTATGTATATATGTGACTTTCAACCAATTTTTTTAAAAAATCAAAACAAATGAAATAATTCAATGGATACTGATTTCTTGCAGTTTAAAAGAGAATTTGCTACAGATTTTATATAGTTCTAAGAGATAATAATGTTCTGACACTTGCCAGCTGTGAGAATTGTATTTCAGATAAACAACACTGGTCCCATTTTAGTTCAACATCAGATTACAGCTGCCGAGTAAAGAATATATTTAGATTTCTTTAATTTTTTTTCAAGGGAGAAGGTTATAAAGACTGAATGAATTAGTAACGCAGGCATTAAAACAGTTTTGCATGCAGTTCATATTTCAAATATAGAAACAAATTAAAGTTTCAAACCTTACATTCTATATACTCAGTGATCACATTGTCCCTATAAAAAACAAAGTACATTCTGAATTCTAAGGCACTGTTCCCTATCAAGCAAGCAGTGATCTTAAGTTGATGAAACCAGTAAAAAGATTTGGAACAGGTGGTATTAAATTTAAAAAACATATGTTAAAAATAGAATATAAATTATCAGAGTACATCCCAATTCTAAGGGTAAGTATAGTCCCTGATATTTTGCTTTGGATATGCAAATACATACTTATATACGATGCATTTTTGAGGTTTTTTTTCTAAGCTACAATTACATACAGAAAATACACTGATCTTAATTGTACATTTCACTAAGTTTTGACTAATATATACATCCATGAAATCAACACCTCAGTCAAAAGGCAGAGCACTGTCATCACCTTAGAATCTTCTTTAATGCCCTTTCCATCTATCTGCCTCTACCACAGAGGCAAGCACTATTCCCATTTCAGTTGATTCGTTTTGCAAGTTCTACAGCTTCATATAAATAGGGTGATACAGGATATGTTCTTTTTTTCCTTCTATGTATGTTGGGTTAGCTTTGCTATTTTCAAATTCTAAGGATGACAGATTAGAATGTTTATATTTAAATGTTACTTTTTCATAATATGAACTTTATAATTTCATATTATGAATT
Organism: Balaenoptera acutorostrata; assembly: GCF_949987535.1. Taxonomy (NCBI): domain Eukaryota; kingdom Metazoa; phylum Chordata; class Mammalia; order Artiodactyla; family Balaenopteridae; genus Balaenoptera; species Balaenoptera acutorostrata. The sequence continues at coordinate 20,731,110 of NC_080081.1, forward strand.
TTTCTCATAGTACTGCTTTAGCTACAAGACATAAAATTCAATATACTGTGTTTTCATTAGTGTTCAGTTCAAAATATTTTCTGATTTCTCCTGTGATTTCTTCATTGACCTGTGACTTTAGAAGTGCAATGATTTCCAAGTAACTTGGAACTATATACTATGTTTTTATTAATCATTTTAAATTTAATTATATTGTCATTATAGAACATAGTCAGAAAGGTCTCAACGTTTGAAATTGATGTGGCTTGTGTTATAAATCAATATATTGTCTACAATGGAGAATGTCAGTCTGCTAGGGATCCCATAACAAAATACCACAGACTAGGTAGCGTAAATAGAAACGTATTTCTCACTGTTCAGGTAGCTGAAAGTCTGAGGTCAGGATGTCAGCAAGGTCAGGTTCTTGTGAGAGCTATCTTCCTGGCTTACAGACACAGCTGCCTTCTCCATATATCCTCCCATGGCAGAGAGAAAGGCCTCTGGTGTCTCTTCCTCTTCTCACAAGCACACTAATTCCATCATGGGGGCTCCACCACCATAACCTCATCTAAATCTAATTGCTTCTCTAAGGCCCCACCACCAAATACAACCTTATTGGGAGTTAGGACTCCAACATATGAATATATGGAGTACACAAACATGCAGCACTCCATAACAGGGAAGTTTCGTTGATTTTAAAACGATATATGTGCTTCATCTGTTGGCTGTAGTGTTCTGTGTATCTTTCTATTAGCTCAAATTTGTTGTAGTGTTGCTCAAATAGTATACATCCCCACTGCTTGGATTTTTTTTTAAATCTATTTCTTGCAATTACAAAGAGGAATATTAAGCCTCAAATTACATTTATAATGTACCTATACTTTTCTTTTTAATCTGTCAGCTATGTTTCTACTGTTAAGAAGAATGTGCACATTTAGAATTATTATTTTGTGGTGGATATGTGAAGCTCTACTAGGGACATATACATAATGTAATTGTGATAGTGTTTATGCATCTCTATGTCTGGTAATGTTCTCTGTCTTAAAGCCAAGTCTGACTCATAATAATACACCATGTTAGGGTTCTTATAATTATGATTTGCATGGTACATTTCTTTCCAGCATTTTAACTGCAGTCTATTTATAACTTCATATTTAGAGTTACTCTCTCATAAACAGCATATAGTTGTGTCCTCATTTACTGATGCTGATAATCTCTAACTTTCTAATTGCAGTTATTAGCACATCTACACTTGTATGGTCATTGGTAATGGTTGACCTAAAGTCAATAGCTTTTTTCCTATTTGTTTCCTCTCTTCTTTTTATCTTTGATGCTCTTGAAATATTTGGAATTGAGTTATTTCTCTAACTCTATTCTCATCTGAAGTACTGTCTATAACTGTTATTCTTTGGAGATTACTCTAGGTTGTAATGTTAATTTTTTAATTATTACAGTTTATACTAAATTAATATTAAGCCCTTTTTTATGAGGGCAAAGATTCTTTCTGTTGTCTTCATTTGTGCACTGCTACCTCTCTAGCACCTAGAACACTCTGGTACAAAGTAGGAACCCAAAAAATACTTGCTGAATGAGTGAATGTTAGCTGTTATTGCCGATGCTGATTTTACTCAAGTATTTAGGCCTAGAGCAGGCATCAGAGCAGGCCTAGAGGACTGGAGCACAAGATTCTTGAGGATCTATTTGCATGAAGGATACAGGGCTTCCTGGGAAAAAATCGTCCTTAGAGGGCAGAGCCCCCAAGAAACACCTGCTAGGGATCCCCAGGAAGAACTGCAGGACAGCACTGAATCTACCTGCATCTTGACCTTGGACTTCCCAGCTTCTAGAACATTCCCAATGCTCTTTATTTCTTCCTGAAGATTTGGGTTTTCATCTAGTATGAAAAAATTTCCTTTGACATGTCTTATAACAGAGGTATGTAGGTGACAGAGTCTCTTATTATCTTTTTTGATAATGTTTTTATTTCACCTTCATTCCTGAAGGATAATTCACTGGATAATCAATGATACTGTAACTAGGTACATAGGTCTTGAAGGATATTTTTACTGGACATAAAATTCTACATAGAGTTTCTTCCATCACTTTAAAAATGTTGTTCCACTGTCTTCTGATGTCCACAGTTTTGAGTCAGCAATCAATAAAATTCTTGGTAGTATGTACGTGTTTTTTTCCCCCCACGCCGGCTACATTCAAGATTCTCTCTTTACCTTTGGTTTCCAGACCTCAGTTTGATGTGATGTGCCTAGGCAATTTTCTTTCAACGTATCCTGCTTGGGGTGGTCTGGTGTACTTTTTTTTTTTTTTTTACATCTTTATTGGAGTATAATTGCTTTACATTGTTGTGTTAGTTTCTGCTACATAACAAAGTGAATCAGCTATACGTATACATAAAACCCCATGTCCCCTCCCACCCTCTCTATATCCCACCCCTCTAGGTAGTCACAAAGCACCGAGTTGACCTCCCTGTGCTATGTGGATGCTTCCCACTAGCTATCGATTTTACATTTGGTAGTGTATATATGTCAATGCCATTCTCTCACTTCATCCCAGCTTACTCTTCCCACTCCTCCCCATGTCCTCAAGTCCATTCTCTATGTCTGTGTCTTTATTCCTGTCCTGCCCCTGGGTTCTTCAGAACCATTTTTTTTTTAGATTCTCTATATATGCGTTAGTATACAGTATTTGTTTTTCTCTTTATGACTTACTCTGTATGACAGACTCTACGTCCATCCACCTCACTACAAATAACTCAACTTCATTTCTTTCTATGGCTGAGTAATATTCCATTGTATACGTTTTGAATTTTAAAATTTCTTTCATCATATTTGGAAACTTAATTCCCATTTCTGGCCTTTTTTCAAATACTTTATTCTGCCTATTTTCTTTCCTTTTCTTCCTGATCTTTAATTACATGTATGTTAGACCTTTTCATATTGTTCCACAGGTCTATGAGGTACTGTTTTTTTAAAATCATTTTTCTCTCCTTTCTTCAGATTAGATGAATTCGATTCATCTATCTTCAAGTTAATAACTAGTTTCTTTTTCTGCTCCATTCTGTTGTTCAATCCATCCAGTGAATTTTTTTTCTCCTGAGCTACCTCAGCTATTTTATACTTCTGTTCTTTGTTTTTAGCCCTTAATATGAAAAATATTTTTATATTAAATCAAAACAACAGCATTTTGATATGGATAATATATTTTAGTAAAATATGACAATGGCATGAAGGATGGAAAGATGGATGAAAGTACTGTATTCTTGTACAATAGATTCTTATATTAGAAATAGTTTATTGAATCTCAACAGAAAGTTTCATTAAGTTAGTACATGCCTTTATCTTTATTTCTAACTCTATTTTTATACTGGCTCCTTAAAATAGCCACATGCTTCATGAAGCTCTTCTCCACATTATAATCACTATACTACATTTACTCACGAAACAATTTTCTAAGAGTCAAAATCAAAATCAGAGGTAGTCACTCTCACTTCACTAATACATGCTTCAGGGTGCCAGACAATATGCTTTGTATTAAATTACTACTAAAAACAAAACAAAAAAGATATCAAAATAATTACAAATAAATATCAGATTCATCAACTAGTATACAAGGTTTTACAAACAGTTATAATTGCATAAACATCTTTTGATGAAATTTAGAGATAGCTGACAAGAAGGATAGCATGAAGTTCAAAACTGCTTATATCCATTCAGGTATATCTACTTAGAACCTACAAAAAACAAAACGTACTACTAAAACCACCACAAGTATCTGAAGCACAAAAATTATTTTTCGAAAATAGTTGATCAGCTCTATAATCATACAAGAGACTTCTGAATGACAGGTCTTATTAAGATAATAATTTGAGAAAAGGGTAAAATCTTGACTTTCATTGTTCCTGTCAAGGTCATTTTCAAGAACTGCAGAACGTACGTATGTCTCATCTTAATTCTATAGTTTCTTGATTTTTCCAGGGGCCTGCGTTTATTGCTTCAACTCAAAAAATCCTTCAATAATTTCAGGACTTTCAATCCATTTGTTACACACTTAGTTATGCCTCACCTGCTTATATGTGTTTGCATTTATTAATCCACTAATTAATAAATTACTCAAACATAGGGGTGTAAAACATGTTATTACAAACCTCAAGTTACTTGATAATAGCTAATCACCTGTCTTTATACTCTGTAAATAGGAATCCGCTGGAACTTGTGTGTATGAACTTAAGTTTTGTCTTATCTCCCAATCTGAACTGATCTATTACCTTATTGTTCTGACTGCTGTGCCCACATGTCTAAAGGTCACTGATGAAACTATATTACATACCAAATTTTTGACCAAAGATATAGTTTAAAATAGATGGTGTCTTCTAATCCATCTTTGAATAAATTATCCAATGACTCTGAAGTTAGGGGGATGAAGAGACATTAAAAAAAGATACTATGGATGGAAATCAGTACAGGATGAGGGAAGAGAAGTCAAAAAGGAATTAACTGGCATAAGACACTGAAAAGAAATTAAAATAACAAATTATTTTTAAAAATTAAAATAAAAGACTAAGTATTGGTACTTGAAAAATACTAGAATAAACAGAATTATAATAAAGAATATAGGAATAACAGAATAATACTTGTGCTTATTACAGAATATTAATATTTTAAAATATGTAATATTTTTCCTATTGGCATTGATCAAGAAATCCCTAACAGCTGTCAGCTAGTAGTTGACTTGTTGCTACCAGCCAGGCCTGCTGTTACTGTGCAGTACATAAACAATTTCACAGAACTTGAACATCTGATGTAGTAACCCTGGTACTGTAACAGAATGAGATAAAAATACAGCACCGCTCTCTAATCATATCTGAGCACAGACAAAAAGAAAACAGAAAAAATACACCTAACCATAAAAATGACCAAACTTCCTACTTGCAACTGCTGCTATTTCACTATGAACAATATTATACTCATTCTGTTCCTCTTCCCTCCTAGGTAAATTGTAGAAATCACCCTCAGTTTATGACAGCAGTCATTCCAAAGCAAACACCTACTTCCCTGAACTACGTAAAAACACCTAAGGCAAGTACAAAGATTTTAAAAGAATAATAAACCAAATATTTCAAAAGACCACATACTACCAAAGCTATTTACATCTCGTTCGTCACACACTCCAGTCTGGCTCAGTTTTTCTGTTTTGTTTTTTTTTTAAAGGAATAGAAAAAGAAATGCTCACACATTTAACTGTGGGTAAGTATGGAAAATAACAATCTCTCAGTTACCATTTAAAAAAGTCAAGATTTTATTCAGCCCTATCAGAGACACGTCACCTAACCACACAGTATCCCCAATTCCCTACCATCACTCAACATAAAAAGACTTTAAAAAGCTAAAGAAAGAAACACAGAGAGGGCAAGTCTAAATAGACAACTTTCCATAGAACACAGAAAGTTATCAAAGAATTACACTCAAAGAAAGTACCAGGCATAGAAAGTTTCTCAGCAAATTTCTACCAAATGTTTAATGTCAGATAGTGCAGCTGCATTATTAATTACTCCAGAGCACTGAAAGTGAAAGAAAACTCCCTACTTTTCATAAAGCAAGCATAACATCAATATCAAAACCTGATAAACACAGTATAAATGAAAAAAACAGTATCACTTATTAATATCTATACAGAAATAATAAATATCAGCAAGCTAAATACAACACATTAAGAAAATACTACACTAAGAGTATGATTTATTCCAATAATGCATGATTATTTCAATTTTAGGAAATCTATTAAAATCTTACAACACATTAATAGATCTAAGAATAAAAACCATACACTTACTTCCTTAGATGCTGAGAAAGCTTTGAAAATATTCAGTATGCTTTTCTAATATAAGCACACTGAAAATATAAATTTACAAATATTTTCTTAAAATTATTAGACACATGTGCATTTGCACACACAGATGATTTTTAGACCTTAAGTCATTATCTCACTAAACAAGGAAACACTAAAAGCCTGACCACCAAGATCAGAAACAACGTAAAGGTCCCACTGTCTCTACTACTTCTCAACATTGTACAACAGATGTTGGTCAACGCAATGGAAGTTAATCAGAATCACAAAAAACAGTAAACGTCAATTTTATCTACTAGCAAATGATAGGGTGGTAACCTGAAAATTCCAAACGAATCAAGGATAAAACTAGTAGAAACAATTTTAAAAATTACAAATTTAACAGAATATAAAATTAACAGAAAAAAAAGCCTTCATATAGCCAATAAATAGATTTAGAAGGAATAATGGAAAAGGAAACAATATTTACAATGGTACCAAACAAAGAAAAATGTGTCAAACCTGTATGAGGAAAATTTTTTAAAAAACTCCTGAATGACAAAAAGGTACACTTGGAAAAGTGGAAAAATATCCCCGTGGTCTTGATTATGATGATAACATTATAAAAGTTGTCAGTTTTCCCTAAATCAATTTATACAGTTAATTCATTTACAGTGATATTAAAATTTATATGGAGAAACAAACATGCAGAAAAATAGCTATGAAAATTCTGAGAAAACATACTATGAGGGGAGTAAGCCCTTTTGGACATTAAAACATGCTATTAAAAACTCTATAAATAACATTATGAACCTGGTTTTAGAAAAATAGAATAGGAAAGCAGAAATAAATCCAAGTACACATGGAAATTTAGTATATGATAAAGATAACATCTCAACTCACTAGGGCAAACACGAACTTTCAAATAACTGGGTTTTAAAAAGATAAAATTTAGATCCATATTCTTACTAATATAAGAATGAATTCCAAAGGTGTGAGATAAATGTAAAAAAATAAAACAATGCAAAAAAATTTTAAGCTTAATGTAGGCAGGGAATGGCTTTTCTACTTATGATTCAAAATATAAGACAAAACAAAGAAAATATTCAAAAATCTGACTACATAATTTTTTCAACACCACCATAACAAAGTCGATACACAAGTGATAAAGTAGGAGATACATCCACCTTTGGTCACCATAAGGGCTCCACTGTACCTCAGGATGTAGCTTCCACCTGTTAAAGCTGCCAGATTAAATATAAGAGGTTTACTTAAATTTGAATTTCTGAAAAACAATGAGGGATTTTTTTTTTTTTTAACAAGTGTGAACTTTATCTGCACTGGTGAGCTTGCCCATATATGTGCAGTACAGTAAGAATGGATATGGATAATGACAATTTTAAGGCATATTCCACATAACTCAGGGCATGGACAGCTAGACTGAGCCTTATTTGTCCTCCACAATAACCCACTAATTAATGCATTCAGTAATGAACTATGTCCCTACTCTGCTTCACTTTCTCATTTCCTCCAGTGAGCTGCCTGTGACCATCTCCAAAAGGAACTCCCTACATCCCAGTCCTCTTTCTAAGGGAAACACAACTAAGACACATTCCATCAATAATTTGCACCTGCTTAATTTTTTCAATAGTTGAAAATAATGTGTTTTCCAGGGTGTTTGCAAATATTTAACTTTTAGAATGAAACTATTACATCATTCCTATAAATGATCTAATGGAATCTAAATACAATAGTGATTATATTTACTCCAAAAACTGTAAAAATTAATGTTCTTTTCAAGATGTACGGTTTTATGACTTTTACCTCATATACAGATTCATACACTCACCTTCAAAATCAGGATCCAAAACAGTTCTAACCTTCCCACCCTCAAAAAAAAAAATCTCTCCGGCTTGACTTTCTAGTCCAATTTCATTTTACCCCTTATCCTTGTCAGTTACTCATCCCTATGGTTTTGCTCTATCCAGAATGTCGTATGAATGGAATACAAAATGCAATCTTTTGAGACTTATTTTACATATAAATTAGATTCATACATGTTGAATGTTTCTATTTTTTTTGTTGCTAGTATTTGTCTATTGAATGGATGTATCACAATTTGTTTATACATTAATCAGTTGACTAACACTAAATTGTCACTTTTTTTGGCAATTATGAATAAAGCTGATATAAACATTATATACATTTTTTTTTTAAGGGATTTTTTTTTTTTTTTTTGAAATTTGAGTCTCAGATTTTTTTTTTTTTTTAATTTTATTTATTTATTTATTTATTTATTTTTGGCTGTGCTGGGTCTTTGGTTCGTGCGAGGGCTTTCTCCAGTTGCGGCAAGTGGGGGCCACTCTTCATCGCGGTGCGGGGACCGCTCTTCATCGCGGTGCGCGGGCCTTTCACTATCGCGGCCCCTCCCGTCGCGGGGCACAGGCTCCAGAAGCGCAGGCTCAGCAGCCGTGGCTCACGGGCCCAGCCACTCCGCGGCATGTGGGATCCTCCCAGACCAGGGCTCGAACCCGTGTCTCCTGCATTAGCAGGCAGATTCTCAACCACTGCGCCACCAGGGAAGCCCCTGATATAAACATTATATACATTTTGAATAAATTTTTGATAAGTGTAAAGCATAGATGAAAGTTCATTTCTGGGTGCCTAACTGATACATCACAATTTGCCCAAAGGACTATGCTTTCTCCACTGAATTGCTTCTGCATCTTTGTTAGAAATCAATTAGCAGTATTTGAGTGGGTCTATTTATGGACTCTATTGGGTTTCATTGATTATGTGGATATTCTTTCACCAATACCACATTTTCATGATTAATGTAGCTTTATAGTGAGTCTTCAAAGCACAGTGCATAAGTCTTTCATATTTTGCAGTATTGTTTTGCCTATTCTGATTCTTTTTACTTTCCATATAGTCAGATTTTCTATACCTACAAATTTTCCAACGGGATAGTGATTGAAATTTCATTAAATCTACAGATTAATTTGGGGAGTATGCACTTGAACTATGGTGAATACTCAAATCCATGAGCACAGTATACTTCTCCATTTAATTAGGTCTTTTTATTCCTTTCATTATTTCGTATTATTTGACACACAGATTCTGCATATTTTTGTAGATTTACAACAAAGTATTTCTTTTTGGGGGTGAAAGGCTATGATAAATGGTACTGGTATATTTGTAGTTGTTGCTCTTTTTCATTCAATTTTCAATTATTTGTTGTTAGCATATGGAGATACAATAGAATTTCATTAAACCTGAGGTTTAATTTCATTGTACCTGAGATCATCCTAAATCCACTGATTAGTTCTAGGAGATTCTGTGTGGATATTTTTGGATTTTTAACTAGATATTCACGTAATTTAAGGACACTTATTTCTTCCTTTCCAAATGTTATGCCATTTCTTTTTATTTCCTTATTGCTCTTGCTAGAACTTCCAGTACAATGAGGAATAAGGGGGGTGAGAGTAATCATCCTTGCCTATTCCTGATTTTTAGGGGAAAAATCAAGTTATTCATCACTCAACGCTAGCTGCAGGATTGTTTTGGATGATCTCATTAGGTTAAAGAAGTTCACTTCTCTCAAAGCTGACTAGGTTTTAAAATCAAGAATGGAAGTTTAATTTTTCAAATGCTTTTTCTGCATCAATTGACATGTTTTTCATAATTATTAGTACAGTAGAATACATTGATTTTGAAAATCTAAAAAACTAAAATGGTAGTTTTAGTCTCAAAGTAATGTCTCATAAAAAATAAGTTAGGAAGTATGTTTTCCTATTTTTTTGGAAGGATTTTAGATAATTGTTGATATTTATTCTTTAAGTGATTAACAGAATTTGCCAGTGAAACCACCTGGACTGGAGTTTATTATGAAAGTTTTAATGCTCCCATTTCACCTACATAGTTTAATACGTTTAGTCAAGTTATTTTTTCTTGACTTAGATATTTTAGACTACAGGAAAGGAACCCCAAACTTACGAATATAGGTGCTTATATAAAAACTGCTATTAAGTTGCTCTCCTACTCCTTGA